>NW_021631902.1:0-48693 GCF_004799145.2 Neltuma alba
TTTATTCCACTGTGAAAGCTGATGCATATAGGAGGAGAGACTGCATAGAAATCGCACATAATCTCTCTCAATAAATACAGAAAATCAAATCAGAAGCAAATCTGGAAATATCTTATTCGAAATCCCTAAATAAAAGACTGAAGATAATGCTAATAAAGCGAGTATAAATGGTCACAATGGAATTAGGGTTATCTAAGCATCAGGCTCAAATGAGAATGAGCCAACTTTCAACAGGGATTGAAGGACAATGGAATAGAGAAGAGTTGATAGAGCACAGTCAAGGAGGGACAAAGGAACTTTGAATAGTGTGCTGGTTTATTCATTTGCAAGTCTGTTTTTACAATATGAGGATCTATTTATAGGCATAGGCTATCGGCTATATCCCCAAGTACAATGCCTACTTTTTATTTTATTTTATATCTATACGACAAACAATTTTTTCATTGAATATTTTGGGTCAAACAAATTCAAACTGAGTTGATATGTTAAAACTCGTTATCAAAACCTTACTATCTCACGATTCTCATGAAATCTTTGTACCACCCTGAACAATTTTGTGTGGATATATAATGATTGGAAGAAATGGATATACAACTCCCTTAGACTGTTTGGCTTTAAAAAAAAAGGCTTTTTTGGTTTCAAAATGATGGTTTGGGGATCTCACCATCCAAACAAGTCAATTTTTTCAAAAATCAATTTTTGATTGGAAACCACGGTTGTTCCTACTACAGTAGTGAAAGTATCACCATCCCACATTGTGTTCATTAAGGATCTACTCCATCATGCGTCTACTCCACCACAAGCTATAGTACCTCAGGTCATCCCATCATCTAAAGGGTCTCTTCATGGGTATCTTGTCTATTGGAAAGGCTTTCCAACAATCAAACTAGCCTTTCTCTCCATGGTTTTCTCTTTTGATATCCGAAGGTTGAAAACTTAGCTAGCATAAATGTTGTTAAGGAGCAAGAGAAGGCTGAATTGAAGAATCATTGCCGAATATGAAGGCAAGAATCTTGAATTGAATCAAGACTTTGAATTAATGACCAAGGATCATGAGTCACAGGCTGTGGAAATTCATCATGTTGGAAATCTTGACAATACAGGTGTCCATATTCATCATATTTCTATTGCACATTGCACTCCTATTTTTCAAATTCATCAGAATCAAGCTGCATATTATCCTGAAGTTGTTAAGGTTATGAAAGAGCATATTGTTTTCCTATTTGATGATAACCTCTACAACTACCTCGCATATTGGAAAGGTTTTCCAAATCAGCACAATCAAAATGCTCACTCTCTGCAATGTCTCATTTTTCACTACATTGTTCGTTGGAAAGGATTCCCATATTAGATGCTACATTGAGTAATTCCCCACTGTGTGTTCTATTGGAGTTATATCATCAACTTTACTCTCTGGAGGAACTAAGCGGGGGAGAATTGATAGAGTATAAGAATACCTATATTGGAAGAAAATTTTGAAGTTATTATCTCTATGCAACTTGGGTTTCCTTAGTGGTTAAGTACTAGCAAGTTATCATTAAGTTTCCCTCTAGGAAAGGAAACCAAATTGGATTTTGCTTCTATATTTTATTAAGAAGTTGTCATCGAGTTTCCTTCTAATGGAGAAAGCCAAATTTGATTTTGATTCTATATTTTATTAGGAAGTTGTCATTAAGTTTTCTTCTAGTAAAGGAAACCAAATTGGATTTTGCTTCTTGTAGCAAGTTGTCCTCAAGATTACTTCATAAAGAAGGAAATCTTGATCTATAAGGAGTAGGAAGCATATGTATTGGAAGACTTTTGGACGAATGAATATTGAGTTATGTGATATCTCCCTCTCTCCCTATGTTTGCCACTCCTTCCAATCCCCCTGTTTCTATTTTCTCTACCTAAATTAATTTTGTTCTACATTAAGTTCAAGTATGTGAGTGTTTTGCATCAAAAGTGTAATGAACCCTTGGAGGCCAAAGACGACCCTGATAAAATTGCTCACCTTTTGCATGAAATTTGTTCATAAGGAATTGAAAGGCCCCCACCTCATGAAGGAAAGACGTGAAAGAAGAATGGAATCTTGAAATCTTCTCATGTTTCAGTTTCATACATTAAATCCAAACCCTTTTTGTCAATGACTGGGTTGGTGAAGTTTTCCAGGGAAATGCTTTTGCGGGGGTAGAGACTAGGGACACATGATGAGGTTCTTCAAGGGAAGGTGTAGAAGTTGTTGAAATAATAGAAACTGGGGAAGAGTTTTATGGTTTGTTGATGCTCTTTCTCTTCCATTGAAAGCTGAATGGTTTGAGCATAAAAGGAGTTGGATTGGTAGGTTGAAAATTGCTAAATCCTCATGAAGTAGTCGACACAAATTTTAAATCAAAACCAAAGTTATCCTACCATAATGTAAATAGAAGAATAAATAAAAATTAATGTTGAAAATCTGCTAATGTAAACATTAATGAAGTTCTCTAACATTGCCATTTGAGTTAAGAAGTAATCATACCAACTTGAAGCCGATGTTGGTGGTGTCGCCAATCTTCTTGCCTATGACCGTGGAGTTTTTCCTTATTTTTGAGTAATTTCACTAAGTACTCCTGTTTTTTTCCTAAAAAGTATTGGTCTCAGGTTGAGATGTTTTCTCATTGGGCCCTACTAAGTCTCGAGTCCTGACTTTGGTATTGGTTTCCAATTTGGTTAGTTTCTATGGATTTTATTTGGTTAAGAGTTCTAGTAAATGTTTACTTTGATTGAGTAATCAATACAAAATATAATAGGATTTATTAAAAAAAGGGGGCAATGAAAAAATTGAAATAAGTGGATGCTAGGCTACTGTGCAAGGTAGTCAAAAGCCTTGGTTGGAATGAAACCCACATGCTAACATCCTTGTGAGTCTCAGGCAATCCCTCTCTGCATGTACCATGGTATTTGTTAGCGATAGGTTCGTCGAGGATGACTCATTGTACATTGGCATGGAGATTGCCATATGGAGGTTGGAGGATGACTTGTCATGAATAAGATTCCTTATTTGCGGTCTTTGGTAGCCACATACTCTCTTATGTATCAAACACATCCATAATACACATTTATAGGATTCCTTGAGGTCCTTGACATGCCTTGTCCAATGTCCACACCTCGTGGTCCAGATTAGATAGCAAGCATAGATTTTGTTCCATTGCCACCTTTCGATCATAGCATTTTCTGCTTCCCTTTTGTGAAATACTCTAACTCAATCAATCAAGCTCCTTGTGTTCATTTACAATCATAAATCCTATTAATCAACAAGCTAATTTAAGCTTACTTGCCCGACTTGCTTTTCTCCAATGCAATATGGAATTTTCTACATGAAGCATTTTTCTGCTTGCTTCCTTATTCCAGTTTTCCATTTATCAGTCTTGGACTATGTGCTTATCAAATGATTGTTTTAATCAGGTCATATATAAAATTAAGCTTCCTGGGCCAGCTATTTTGGGTGAGGGGAAGCCTGAAAATCAAAATCATGCCATCATTTTTACACGTGGTGAAGGCTTACAAACAATAGATATGAACCAGGTAAGAGGTCATATTACTAAGTGCATCTCATAGTGAGTCTTATGCCGTTTCTGACTTTTTCATTCCTATAGGATAACTATATGGAGGAAGCTTTGAAGATGAGAAATCTGCTGCAAGAGTTTCTTAAGAAGCATGATGGCGTGAGATACCCAAGTATTCTTGGGCTTAGGGAGCATATATTCACTGGAAGGTTTGTTTAATTTTCATGTATTTATGTTGTTTTCATATCTAATTTTGTTGTGTTTCTGAATTTCTTTTTGGTTACTGTTTTGCTTTGAGGTTTCAGTGTTTCTTCTCTTGCATGGTTCATGTCAAATCAGGAGACCAGTTTTGTGACCATTGGTCAAAGGTTACTGGCTAATCCTCTGAAGTAAGTTCTCCTAGGATGACAGAAATATTGAATATACTTGTGCTGCTGATTAAGTTTTGATCTTCTATGTTTATGTTCTCTATTGAGTGTGCGAATTGACATATTGTCTACCTGTGAAGAAGTCTATCTTAAAGTTTTCTAATTTGATTCAATTTCACGGGAACAAAATACTGAGTGATGTAAAATATGGCTCTGTTCATTGTGTAAGGCTGGTTTTTAATTAGCCAAGTTTACAATTATGGCAAGCTGTGGTGTACAGGTTTATTTTCCATCCATGTTTGTAAATAAATAGAACTAGAGCTGTAATAGGCTATTCATGATGTGCCAGATTTTTTTTGTTTTTTGTTTTTGGGTGATAATGTGCCAGATTAGATATGTACAGGTTTTAGAATACGTTTGCACCTTCTCTGCATAGATGTAAAGTCACGAGGAGTGACAGCCATAGTGCATTCTCAGACGAGGGATAGCTCTTGACTATTTCATTACGTGACTGCTCATATTTCGTCATCTAACTGTCTTCTTTAAGCAGTTTGTCATCTGACTGTTTTCTCTGCATAGATATAAGGTCATGAGGAGTGACAGCCATAGTGCATTCTCAGATGAGGGATAGCTCTTGACCATGTCATTATTTGACAGCTCATATTTCGTCATCTAACTGTCTTCTTTAACTTAAGCAGTTAACGGATCAAAAGCTTTTAAAATGGAAGCCATGGTGGTAATTGCTGAGCCACATGATCATGGCTTATGTTTGTGGGTGGGTTGACAAAGTCATGAGTGGAAGCAGGGGTTCTGGGGCGACTGTAATAGAGGGCTCTGATACCAAATATGATAGGCAGACATAACAGTGGTTTTTGGGGTGGGGTGGGGTGGGGGGGGTGGGGGGGGGGAGGAAAGAACACTATACATGATGTAACAGAATATTGTGTAGTCCTTATGTGGAGGACTATACTCCCTATATGTTAAGTCTTGAGGATAATGCTGTGTCCTGAAGGAAGAGAACGACGTGGACGATTTATAGGAGGAAGAATTTCTATTTGATTTATATACCCACTTGTAAGCTCACTTAGAAAGTGAAAGTCCCAACAAAATATGTTGTTACAGGAATTGAGGTATTGTACAATGGTAAAATATAATTGAGGAAGACCGAAAGCCTCAGAAACTTTGGATCATATATCCTCCCAAAATCCAATTTTTAAAACCCATCAATAAGCTTTAGGCTTGCTACGTGCTACAAGGCAAGTCCTAATAGCATGACCATTAATTGGAAGCATTGCATAAGGTGTTGACATTATAAGCCTTTCTACTATGTGATGTTTGAATATTATCACATGTACAATAAGAAACCTTATCCCATTTAAGGTTGGATCAATGTATCACACATACGATGATAAACTACATTCATTTGCCTATTGATGAAAATATTATTGCACCTATGAGATGTGATAGAAAAGCTGTTGATAACAAATGTGCAGCAATACAAGGCTTTTAATAAGCAATTGTGCAATAAATGCTACTGCATTCATTAACTATTTTCAAGTATTCTAACAATACGCGTGTCATAACATGATAATAGTGAGAATGACATTGGTCATAGTAGCAGCGGTATTGACGGTGGTAAAAAGGATGGGAAGTTGTAATTATTTAGATGTTTGGGGTAGATACTGATTGTGATTAGTTTAAAAAAGAAAGTGAGGCTAGAATTGGTTGAAAATGAGTTTTAAAGAACAATGAAAGAGGAAACTGAACATGAAAGTAAGAGTTATTTTTTTCCTGTTTTCTTTCTAACTTTGTACATGTTTGTTTAGTGTTTGAAGAAGCATTCGAATGCTAGACAGTGGATTTATTTTTCTATGTTCATTTCTATTCTGCACCTCCTGAGATACATGCAGTGCTATCTACTGTGGTAGAAGATCCTTTAAGAAAGTCTTTAAACCGCTATGATAAAAAAAATGAATAGGTAAATTTTCTAGTTGGTCAATTTATGGATTGGAAATTTCATAGATTTATTTAGTTCTGTTGGAATCACGGTTTATTCTTTGGTACTTGATTGGCATGGTTCTTCCACCAGTGAGTTTAAGGTTGGGTTTCCCGTGCTTGACGTAGGTCTTTATCTAACTAGTAGTTTATGGGAGATATATAGCCTTGTTCACTTCTTTATTCCTGTGCAGAGTTCGCTTCCATTATGGTCATCCTGACATCTTTGATAGGCTCTTCCACCTTACAAGAGGTGGTGTCAGCAAAGCCTCCAAAGTTATCAATTTGAGTGAAGATATTTTTGCTGGTACAGTGATTACCATACTGCTATCTTTTGTCTTGTTGATTATATCTTCATTTGTCTAAAATGTTATTTGCAGGTTTCAACTCTACCCTCCGTGAGGGAAATGTTACGCACCATGAGTACATACAAGTTGGGAAGGGAAGAGATGTTGGTCTCAATCAGATTTCCATGTTTGAAGCCAAGATTGCTAATGGCAATGGAGAGCAAACACTAAGTCGAGATGTATACCGACTTGGGCACCGCTTTGACTTTTTCAGAATGTTGTCTTGTTATTTCACTACAATTGGTTTCTACTTCAGTACTCTTGTATGTTTTCCATGGCTAATTGCTTTGTTTAACCACTATCTTGTTCTTATATCAGTTCTGAAATTACTTTTTTTATCCTCTAATATTGGCAGATTACTGTTCTCACTGTATATGTATTCCTCTATGGTCGCCTTTATCTTGTTCTAAGTGGACTTGAAGAAGGTTTAAGTACACAGAAAGCCATTCGAGACAATAAGCCTCTTCAAGTAGCTCTTGCCTCTCAGTCATTTGTTCAGATTGGTTTTCTAATGGCCTTGCCGATGCTAATGGAGATTGGCCTGGAAAGAGGTTTCCGAACTGCGCTAAGTGAGTTTATATTGATGCAGTTACAACTAGCCCCAGTGTTCTTCACATTCTCTCTTGGGACAAAAACTCATTATTATGGAAGGACATTACTTCATGGAGGTGCAAAATATCGGCCCACAGGACGTGGGTTTGTGGTTTTCCATGCCAAATTTGCTGACAACTATAGACTTTACTCCCGTAGCCACTTTGTCAAGGGTATTGAACTCATGATTTTGCTTATTGTGTATGAAATTTTTGGTACTTCTTATAGGAGTGCTGTTGCCTATATCCTCATCACCATATCTATGTGGTTTATGGTGGGAACTTGGCTTTTTGCACCCTTCTTGTTTAATCCGTCCGGCTTTGAGTGGCAAAAAATTGTGGATGATTGGACTGATTGGAATAAATGGATTAGCAACATCGGAGGTATAGGGGTACCTCCGGAAAAAAGTTGGGAATCTTGGTGGGAAGAGGAACAGGAGCATCTTAAATATTCTGGCAAGCGGGGCATCATTGTTGAAATCTTGTTATCTTTACGATTTTTTATCTATCAGTATGGCCTCGTATATCACCTACATATTACGAGGCAATGGCATACAAAAAGTTTTCTGGTGAGTCTTTACCATGTCCTCTTCTTTTTCAAAACAATAAAAATCTGTCATTATGTGGGCTGAATATTCTTTCCTTGGCTACAGGTTTATGGCCTGTCATGGTTGGTGATCTTTCTAATCTTATTCGTGATGAAGGTTAGTGACTTTGCTCCTTATGAATACAGGCACAGTGAATTCAAGATTGGAAAACATGCTAAATCCTTGCTGTGTTCTGACAAATTTGTTCTGCTTTTTGGGTCTCAGACTGTGTCTGTTGGGAGACGGAAGTTCAGTGCAAATTTTCAACTTGTCTTCCGGCTAATCAAGGGAATGATATTCCTCACATTTGTCTCAATTCTGGTCACTTTGATTGCACTTCCTCATATGACATTACAAGACATTTTTGTGTGCATTCTTGCTTTCATGCCAACTGGTTGGGGAATGCTTCAGGTAAATGTTGTCCTTATTTTTTTTTTCCATAAATTATAATGATAATTATTTTTCATGAGATCCAATATTTCTGATACTTGAAAAACTGTGTGCTGCTAGTGGCATAAATCTTCTGTCAGTAGCCTCTCTGTTATCTCTTAATCTGCTTGTGGCACATGGATGTTGACCTCATTTGGGTTTGCAGATTGCACAGGCATTGAAGCCTCTTGTTCGGCGAGCGGGATTCTGGGGATCTGTGAAAACACTCGCTCGTGGTTACGAAATAGTGATGGGTTTGCTCTTGTTCACTCCAGTGGCATTCCTGGCGTGGTTTCCTTTTGTTTCAGAATTTCAGACTCGAATGTTGTTCAACCAAGCATTCAGTAGAGGTCTGCAGATTTCACGCATTCTTGGTGGCCAAAGGAAGGAGCGGTCTTCGCGCAACAAGGAGTAGTTTTCCTAATTACTTCAACCTCTTTCTCTAGCCTGTTGTAATGAGTAGATATAACCATGGATGATAGATTTTGCCCTCTGCTTTTGGGTTTTGTGGAGTTGTATTATTACAACCAGGTTATTCCAATCTAAATATGAGCAATTTCGCCGTCTCTATTCGCGTCGGTCATTTCAACAATTTTAGCATGCAATGGGAAGCGCCATGGTTCATTCAATTTTCAGCGAAAATCTATAAATTAAAATCTGCACTTTAGTCATTAAGCTACTATTTATTTGATATTTCAGTTGTGATCCAACAAATTTTATAAAATTTTTTTGGGGATGGTTCAACTCCCCACTTCAAGCTCCCAATGTGTTCTCTAATTTTATTTTGTTAAAAAAAAACTATATTCTTGTTTGTCTATATTTATATCGGAAAATGGAAAACTAATTTTTTGGTCCTCAATAGTTTTGATTCATTTGTACTTTGGTTTTTATATTTTGACTTTGTGCTGTTTGATGTCTATAGTTTTGACTTATTTGTATGTTGTTGAATTTTGACTTGTTGCACCTTGATTTAATTAATTTTTCTTACCAAGAAATTGCGGAAACTTTTGCTATTCACTTGGGTCTATTATTTTAGTTTTTTACCATAATTTTGAAAAAGGAATAGGAACCAATTGGAACTATTTCTCAGGACCTTAAGTTAGAAAAATTCTTTCGGGTTAGTATTCGTTATAATTCTAAACTTAGGCTAAACTTTAAAAAATTATAACTTAATTCTAAAAAAATTGAAATGAGGTAGTTCTACTTAAAGCTCATATAATGACTTTTAGAGGAAAAATGTTACATCTTATACTAGAACAACTTAGAGTTCAATTAGAATCATTTTAAACTACATTGGATGATTTTGAGTTCAAAAATCTTATTTAGGATGTTGGAAATGCTACTTTTTGGATTTTTTATTGTTTATTTGGTAAAATCCAGTTTTTTAATCCAACTTCAAAAAATTGTAACTTAATTTTAAAAAAATCAAAATGGAATGGTTCAAAATTCTGTGAAAAGCTCTTTGAAAGCTTTTTCAAGAAAAAATAATCTTATGAATCAATACCTTTTGAGGAAGTGCCAGATTTTTGTGGAAGTCACCACTGTCATTTCGGTAAAAATCTTTTTTTTAGATTTTGGATTTAACTTTGAAAAATCATTAAAAATTGCACAATTGTCCATTTTTAACGTGCTACATATCAAATTGAAGCTCGAGATGTGATCTCTAAGCATGCCAAATTTCACAATTAAATTCATTCAGGTGCTTAATCAAAATGCTGCTCCAAGTTGACGGCTTCTTTAGGGTGGCAGCACCAACCATGCATACTTATACATAACCAAAATAGAATTGTTTTCTCATAGTTCACCACCACAATTACTCTTGAATTTGCAGCCTACCTTTGGATGATTTAGGCCCTAAAATGTTGGATTATTTTGGAAGGGTGACATTTCAATGAAATCCCAGTAGCAAGAATAATTAACCATAACATCACATGCATCAATTACAAGCATTCCAATCTTTTGCTACTAATAGGGAATTACTTTACCTTATACATGTAGCACTCCAACATGTAATAGTCAAGGCACTTAAAGCAAGGAGTATAGTTACACAATTATTATCATTCTACATTATTTAGTTCAACCACATAATAGTACATTAAATTGCATAGTAATCAATGCAACAATCAATATTAAAGTTAATTAAATCTTACTACCTTAGTCCAAAAGCTCTTTGATCTTCTTCCTTTCCTCCACAAATAACAAACTCTAACATGATAAACCACAAAAAGGGCGGCAAGATCATCAACTGTTCCGTATAAAAATCAACAACATAACTCAAGTAATTCTTAAACCCTTTAAAGCTTCCCTCTTTCTTCCTGAATTTTTAGAGTTTGTTTCCTTAACCCTAAAAATTCTCTCTTAGCTCATTCTTACATGATTTTTCATGTAGATTCTAAATATATACTTGGATTTAAGAAAAGAAACTTCCTACTTGCAAAATCAAAGTAATCGAACCTATAGGGTTCATTATCCAAAAATTACAACTTTGATTCTAATGCTTCCAACACTTAATCTTTAGGTCTATCCTATACCATTTTTTATTTTGAACACAATGGAAGCATCAAAACATTGAAAAACTCATCCTAGGATCCAGTTATTAAGTTGGCCGAACAGTTCCTCTTACACAACAACAAAGAAATCTCTTCAAAAACAACATATAACTACTTGAAACCACTTGGAATAATCATGCTTTTAAGTGGTCTAACAAGTATGAATAACAAAACTTCCTCCCCTACTCATTAAGCATTTCGGCGAGCTCCAAAAAAAAAAGGAAAAACTAGAAGTTCCAACCATACAAATCATGAAAACAAGGCAACGAACAACTTGGAATAAAAAACTAACCTTAAATTTCACTTACATGATCAAAGTTGTTCACTTTCTCTTGATTTCTCTTTCAAACTCTCTCTTTTCCCTCACTTTCTCTCTTTGGCCGCATGGTAATCTGAAAGTAGGGGGAGAAGTGTTCTCTTTAATGAGCAAAATATCTCATCTACCACATTTAATAAAAGTCCAAGTGTCAATTGCCTAAACCTCCTTGAAACCTCTCTCTTAATTACTTAAATCCAATTGTAATTAATTATCAAAAGCCAAAATCCTCTCTATTTAAGGCTTGACACTTGGCAACTTTAATTACTATCCATTAGGACCTTGACAAATGGCAAATTGTGGGCCAAGTAAAATGCAAGACTCTACTTCTTGCTTTATCGGTGCACTTTTGCTCTAGATTTAATTTTCTTTCTATAATTATAGTACTCTGGTCTTTGTAACTATTTTCTGTCAGATCCATAATTTAATCTCCTTGTTTTTATCTTCCCAAAATTTCCTCTTTGTCTCAAAAATCAAATTTCCAATAATTAAATAAAAAGGAAAACTAATTTCCTTCTCATTAGTACTTTTTCACTTTTCAAAGGAATTAGGAAAAATCTTGGATATTTGAGGGTTTTCTTTTAATTTCATAATCTCTTATAATTCCTTGGGGCATCCTCAAAATTTTCTTGGGATTTTATTCTCCTTCTAAATATTTATTTGGAATTTTTCAAATAAAAGGCCTCAAATTAGCCTAAATCATTCTTAAATTCCTTTGTAATTTCTCCAAGGGTAATTTGGTTATAAAACCAATTATATAACATCATATAATTCTCAAGGAATATTATTCTTATTTTTCTTAATTTTCTGAAGCTTGGAAATATTTTTTCATAATTATCTTTAACCAATTTTCCTTAATTAATCGCATTCTCATAATTAACTTGGAAAATCATAATAATTATTTTCCATCAACATTCTTCTATTTCTCCTTATCATTTTTAGTCCTTAATTATTTAGGAATATCCTTATTCTTAATTACCATATTATTGGATGTGACAACAAATGCTCAGATTTCATGCAAGGAAATACTGTTCATTTGGTAAATTTCTAATTTTTCAGAATTTATGTCTTACTCTAGATAGGCATAAATTTTTGTACAAAACTCTAATTTTAGTGATTTACCCCCTGTCTTAAAGCTAAAAACATGATCTATATATCTGTCAAGTTTCAGCTCAAAAACTCATTCATTGATTGTTAATATATGGATGATTGCTATTATTTGGTTGAGCTATGATGAATGTTTATATGGCTACTCCTTGCATTGAATGCCTTGGCTATTACATGTTAGAGATTGCCTAATTATGATGAAGATTAGTTCCCTAATGATAGAAAATGTTGAGATGCTTGATGATAATGCATGTTTGATGTTATGGCTGATTTTCTCTTCCTATTGGGATTTCAATGAAATCTCATTCCTTCCAAATGCAATTAAATTTTCCTAGGGGCTGAACCATCCAGGAAGAAGAAGAAAATATTGAAAGAATGATGTATAATTTTGAAATCCCTTAACTTTTGACAATGTACGTAAATATATGTATGGATGCTATAACCCTTTTGAGCTGTTATTTCGGAGCTATAATTTGACCATGTTATTGGATGTATTAAATTCTAAAATTTAGTATGCTTATAGTTGACATATTAATCTTCAAATCAATAGGTATGACGTTCAAATTGGACATATGTATGATTTATGATGATTTTTCAACGTTAAGGTTTGAAATCTGGAAAAAAGTTTTGACCAACAGAATAGTAGTGAATTCTGTACAAATCCGGCACTCGTTCACGCTGAATTGGTTCCTAAGATTTTTTTTTTCTTAAAGAGCATTCAAGGAGCTTTCGGTAGGACTTGGAACCACTCCATTTTAATTTTTTTAGAATTAGTTATGAATTTTTAAAGTTGGACAGAAGTTCAAGAATTACCAAATAAATAGTGAATCCGTAAGTAACATTTTGATTACGTTTTCTTGATTTTAAGACCATCCAAAGTGGTCTAAAATGATGTAAAATGGACCTTAAGGTATTATAGAAGTAAGGTTTAACATCTTCCTCCAAATGTTAAATGTTGAATTGATTATGGAAGTATGATATAAGTTGGGGATATAACAGAAGAGTCACTCTAGTTTTGCACAATTAGAAAGCTCTGATTTCGTTGTAAATCAAAGCTCCAATGTTAATCACACTTACCTTTACCCCAACATGTATCACTTGATTAAATCACCTCCCTTACAATCTTGCCATGTGTAATCAAAATTGACATGTGTCTAGACTTCTAGATTGCTTACTCCTCATGACATCACACCTCTTACATCATGCCTTGCCATGTGCTTCATGATTAAGCCATCTAGCTCATTATCTTGCCAAGTGTCTAATGATCTTAAGTCTTGTCTCATGATTTAGCCATGTGTTTCTTGTAGTTTTCCAAGTGTCTTCTTGAAATTTTCCATCCAATAAGAAGCCATACATATGGCTCCATATTGAGGAGGAAGAAAGGATCAGGGAGTTGCTTCGATAAGCTTCCAATCCATCGGTTTCATTTGTCTCCTACCGGTCTCTTTTCTTTTTCCATATGTTTTCTTGGAATTTCTAGCCAATAGAAAGACCACACATGTGGCGCCATCTTAGAGGAGTAGAAAGAAAAATAAGGATCTCTATTGACAGGCTACTTAGGCTCACTGAGTCATACAATAGAGGCTTTATTACATAATTCTATTCTCCCGACATGCCCCTTTTTTGATCACAAATAACCTCCCATGGTATTATATAACATGCGTAAAGAGTGAGTGATGCTATTCCCTTTGTTTCTTCATTAAACATTTAATAATATTTATTTTGGAGTAAACTTGACTGAATTTTTTCTACTAGTCCATGACTATGAGATTCTATCTCTGGGTACTAATACTGTCTTTTCATCATAGGAAGATTCTCTAATTTTTCTCAAGTTAAAAGTCAGCCCAAAGACAATTTATTTTGACTTTTTCCGGATAGTGTATAAATAGGCTTTAAATTTTGTTAAATCCAACCTCTTCACTTTTTGAGGACAAAATTATTTTTAAAACCTATGATAATTTCTCGAGTGTCTCTTTTCTATTTTTCTCTAATTATCTGAAGTATTCTCATATTTTAAATAATTCAATTTTGGTTAATATTCATAATTAGCCAATACCCTAAAAATTTCATCAATTTGCTTTAAGGGTATTTTCATCATTTTTAACCCCATATGAGTCTCAAAACCTTATTTACCATTTTTCTTGAATTTTTTGGGATTTTTTCAAAATTTGTGGGCGTAGTTTCCATCATTGCCTTTTTCGGTCCTAAACTTTTTGAATTTACAATTAAGTCCTTGATCGGTTTAGCCTTAGGAATTATTTCATTGAGGTTCCCAGCACAATCTTTGGCCCTTAAATTCCCACACTCGAGCCCTGGAGACTTCGTCAGAGTTTTAACTTGCTTGTCTCATGATTCTAGAAAACTCTTACTTTGCAATTTAGTCCTTAGGAATCCTCTTGTCCTTTCAAGGAACTTCTGAAACATCTGCCAAAAAGAGTCTGGCGGCCTACCCATCTTATTACACCTTAGTTCTAGACTACATTAAGGTTCAATATAAGACAACTGGGGCCACTTTGGATGGTCTTAGATTCAAGAAAATCAAATCTGGAATTTGTGCTTCTCAGGTACTGTTCATTTGGTATTTCCAGAATTTTTACTCAACTTTAAAAATTCGTAAAAAATTCTAGAAAATCAAAACTGAGTGATTCCAAGTCCTATTGAAAGCTCCTTAAACATTCTTTAAGAAAAATAGTTTCAGGAACCAATTCGGTGTAAAACAATGTCAGAAATGTACGGAAGTTTCTACTGTTCTATTGGTCAAAAACTGTTTCCAGATTTTAAATCCTAACTTTGAAAAATCACTATAATTCGTACACATATCCAAATTAAGTGTTCTACCAATAGATTTAAAGCTTAGGGTGTGTAATTTAATCATACCCAATTCCAAAGTCAGATATCAGCGGAATCTTAATCAAAATATAGCTCCAAAGTCACGGCTTTTAAGGTCTATAATATCCATTCACATACTAATTACATTGCCAAAGTCAAGGAGGTTTAACAAATACATATCATTCTTCTACTATTTTCTTCCCTCTCCTTGATGGTTCAACTCCTAGGAAATGGTTTGCATTTGGAAGGAGTGAGATTTCGTTGAAGTCCCAATAGAAAGATAGAATCAATAATAATATCAAGCATGCATTATCATCAAACATTTCAACATTTACTATTATTAGAGAACCAATTCTACCTCATATTTGAAGCAACTCTAACATGCAATAGCCAAGAAAATTCAAAGCAAGGAGTAGCTACATGTCCAACACAATCAGTCATCTTAGTTCATTCACATAGTAGCAATCAACCATGCATAACAAACAGAGCAGTATTAACATTAAAGTTAATTAAATGTTGCTACCTTGATCAAAGTGAACCTTTGTTCTTTGGTCTTGATCCTTTCCACCACAAATGTTAAATCCTAACATCACATTACAAAGGGGCGACCATATTACAACTCAAGCTACAACAAGACTTGTTGAAAATTTCTTAAGTAAACCTAAACCCTTAAATATTGAATTTTGGAGTTTTGTTTCTATTAACCCAACAATTATCCTTTTGGGTCAATATTACATAAATTTAGAATCCAAATATGAGCTTGGATTCATGAAAATAAAATCCCCTCCCTTCCAAACTGTTATGTCCGAGACAAGGGTTACAAAACCCTAACTTTTCAATTTTGATTCCAATGCTTCCAAAGCTTGTCCCATAGGTTTACCCTGCACAAAATCACAATGGAAGCATCAAAACTCACAAAATCACATCCTAGGGGTGCAGTTCCAGTTCTGGTCGAGAGGTACCCCCAAATTCCATATCATGCAATTTTTTCCAATTTTAATACAACACCACTTAGAGCAAGCTTTAACCAATGACTTTAATCTAGGTTTAGCATCAAAATTATCCTCCTTTAAGTGTAGAGAAATTAAGCCAGCACCTCTTCTAAGGAAAACCAAGAATTTCCAACCATCAAACTCAAGAAAACATAGCACAAGATAAGGTAAAACCTTGAACTAACCTTGCATCTAAGCTTGTGCACCCAAAGTAGCTAGCTTTTCCTTGCTTGAACTTCAACAAAAATTTTACAAGAGGTTCCCCTCCTATAATTGAAATGTGTGTGTGTGTGTGGGGAGAAGATGGCTATTTATAAACCAAGTATTATTTGCTTGCCCTCCAAGTTCAAACAATTTACAAGGCTTAGGTGTCAATTTCCTATGGCTTTGATAAGTCTCATATTTTATATATATTTCCTAGTCCAAACTTATGCTTTTATGGATTTTAATTGTTTAATTTGGGTTAAGATAGAGGTTATTGTGCATCAAGGGTATAAGAGTCAATTGTGTGCTTTTATATGTTGATTCCTGAGTTTATTTCCTTCATTGGCTCTTGTGTATCCCACATACCCTAAAATAGATGACTATGAGTTTACTTTGAATATTATAGGTGATTAGAGGATTGAAGTAATATTGGAAGAAGGTTCTGCCTAACTTTGTTGTGACCAAATATGGCTTTCGTAGAGACTAATGTTTGTCATGAAGGAAACACTGTCACTTATTCATACAGTGTCATTTTGAGTTAGTCGTGATTAACAGCTTCATTCGTCGTGACGAATATGTGAAATTTCCAGATTTAATTCCAGAACGCATGCTAGTTTTGCCATTCTGTGATTTTTCAAGTTTTGGCTTCGTTTTCTCCATCCAGAACTCTCTCGTTCCGTCCCTCTTCACTTCCCTACTATTCTCCTCCATCAATTCATCATTTCTACCCTAATCCTTCCATTTTTGACCGATTATTCTCCTCCATTTCCCTTCATATCGTTGCTGCTATGGCCATGGAAGTTGCAAAGCTTGGTGAAGCTACTGTGATTTCAGTCATAAGTGTAACATCCCGATTTTTGGGCCTAGAAGTATCAAAAATAGCTTGAATGAGATAGGCTACCAGACCCCTTTTTAGTAGAGGTCTTAAAGATGAGAAAGGAAGTTAAAGCAGTTTTAGGGACTAAACTGTAAAGTGAAGGTTTTAAGGGGCTAAAGGGTAATCAAAGTTAAAGGCTCCAGTAAAGTCTCAAAGGCCTAGAAAGAGAAAAGAGGCTAGATACAGACCAAATGTTAAGTTAGAAGTCTCAAAGAGATGGTTTTATGAGGTTAAGCCTAGGCAGGGGTAAAACTGTAAATTCAGAAAGTTACGGCCATCAGGGGTAAAAATGAAAAGTACTTAGAAAATTCTAAGAAAATCCCAGAAAATGGGAAATAATATTCTAAGGCTCTTTTGTGAAGAGAGATGACGAAAATAGCCCTGAGGTAACTTAAAAGGAATTTATAAGTTTATGGCTCAATTTGAGATGTAGAGGTAGATTTAATTGTTTGAGTCATAAGGAAACCTCAGAAAATTATGGTAAAATAGGGATGTATGATCTAAGAGACTATAGAAAATTATAAAATTAGTCTCATCCCCAGAAGACCAGCAAAATGGCTTTAAGAATACTTAAAAGCCAGTTGTGCCGAAAATTTTAAAGAATGATTTTTAAGTGGGGATACAGGTTGAGTTATGACCTGAGAAAATTCATAGATTTTCTCTAGAATATGAGGAATTTTATGATATTTTTGGATGAATTTTTGGAGCTCTGGATTGAATAAAATGCTCCAGTCAAATATTAAATAATTTTGTCCCCTAAATAGGAGACAAAACCAAAGAAAATATCTAAGAGCCATCATGACGATGCTGAGTCAGCATGCTGGGTCATCGAGTGTAATCATGACACCGACGAGTCATCATGCTGAGTCATCAAGCGTAATCATGACACCTACGAGTCATCATGCTGAGTCACCAGAAGATATTTATGGACAGCATAAAAATCAGAACGCAGTATGGGAATATTTTAGACAGTCTTTTGTTTACCCGTTATAGTGAAATCTCTACTGCGTGACTCAGTAAGGTCAAGTAGCCTGTCAGCAAAACTAATTGTTTTCATCTATGCTCCTCTAAGATGGCGCCATATGTGTACCTTTTATTGGCCAGAATTTTAAGAAGAAGTTGTCTCGGTGGTACAGGGTAAGTCAGGACCCGAAAAATATCTGATATGGTGCAAGATTGGCTTGATAGGTGGAGAAATAATTAAGAAAATATTTTTACACGAATTTTCCATTTATTTCCTCCCTATTTTAATGCCATAAATGATGAAAGGACATGAAAGTGACAAGTGTACGGTTAGATGAGAAAAAGAAAATATTACGTGTACGGCTAGATGGAGGACACATGTACAGTCAGATGCAAGATACATGTGCGGTTGGATTAAAGACATGTGGCTTGATGTGTAAGCATGATGTCATCATGATGAGGTAAGCATGATGTCATAGGACACTTGTCACCGTAAGATCAAAAGAGAAAATGGACGGTCCAGATCGAGCCACGTATTTTTAAGATCAACGGTCCAGATTCAGTCTGCTTTTCTATAAATACCCCCTCCCCTCCCTACCATTTCGTCCAAGCATAAGGAATCCATGGGGAAGCTCTTGCAAAATGATTTCTAGAGAGAGAAAGAAGAGGGAGAAAGAAAGGCCAAGTGGTTCCAAGCCAGATCAAACTCTAAAACAAGGTATGTGATGGTTATAGCACCGGATTTTATGCCTATTTCGGATTAGTTACTGTGCGTATCTGATTCTAAAATTTTGCATGCTTAAATTACACTCTGTGAGATTTAAATCCATAGGTAGAACACTTCATTTGGATGTGTGTACAATTTATGGTGATTTTTTTAAGTTAGGGTTTAAAATCTGGAAACAGTGTTGAACTTTTGGAAGAGTTTCGAGTTCCGTACAATTTCTGTACTTTTCGGCGTAGAATTGGTTCCTGAAAATATTTTTACCTTAAATTTAACTTAAGGAGCTTTCAGTGAGACTTAGAGCCACTCAATTTTTATTTTTCTAGAATTAATTATGAATTTTCAAAGTTGAGCAAAAATTCTGGAAATTCTGCGTGAACAGTACCCGCGAAGCATAATTTTCAGATTTGATATTCTTGAATCTAAGGCTATCTAAAGTAGTTCTAATTGACAAGAAATGGATCATAAGGATGGAAAATGATGAGATTTATGTTAGAAAAGTTAGAAAGAAAACCCTAAAAGGAAGATAAAGGGTTGAGGTTCAAGAGAGCTAGTCTTGAACTTTATATAACCTAGTGGTTCTAATAGATTGTATGATCATTATGACTATGTTTAGGACCTTTGGAACATCCAAGAGGATGTTTGGTGATGTTGACCGAATGTCCACATGGTTGGAGAGACAAGGGAATCAAAGGAAAAGCAAGGGGAAAACCATGTTACAAGGTAGTGAACTTTCCTATACTGTGTGCTTGATATGTATGCTTGCATGATGTGACTAAGCTATGATGAAATGTTTGCAAAGTCATGTTTGCAAGTTTTATGTTATGTTTTGCCTTGGCAATATGTTATGGAAGCATGAAATGCTTTAGCTTACTTTCCATGGCATTCATGTGTTAATGTTATAACATGTCATGCATGTGTATTGTGTCTTCCATGCTTATGGGTAGTATTTGTTACTGAGATTCCCCGAATCTCACCCCTCCCTAACCAACCATTTAGGTCAATCAATGATGGGCAATAATGGCATGAGAAGCAAGGAGAAGTAAGCGGAGAATTATTCTTGTTAATGGATGAGACTGTTGATAAATGTATAATTCTACTATCTTGTGAACTATGTTATGGATGCTAATAATGTCATGTATTTAATTATAATATTTATGGCATGAATGAAAGTGTATGAGCATGAACGAGAAAGAGTAAGGCCATGTTATGTATGCCAAAGAAATAAAAAGAATTAAAGAGATATTAAGGGATAAAATGTAAGTCTTGGAGCAGTGAGTTTGTAGCTCCAGTTTTACCTATCAAACGAATGATTTAGGTCATAAGATTTGGCAAGCAAAGAGATCTGATGTTTCTCTTTAAAATGAGGGGTAGTTTGCCCGATTCCAATAATCGAGCAGAAAGTTATGCCTTTCCAAAGTTAGGCAAAAATACAGTAAAATCCGAAAATGATCAAATGAATAGTAACTTTTTCAAAGGAAATTGAGCTCAAATTTCAAGGCAATCAGTTTAGAAACTATTTCTTCTCAAAATTTTATCCAAAGAGCTTTTTGTAGAACTTGTAATCACTCAATTTCAATTTTTCTACAATTAGTTATGAATTTTCGAAGTTTGTCACATTTTAAGGTGACAATGAATAGTAACCCATAAATGAAAATTTTCAAACTTGATTTTTCATCAATTGTAGCGTTTGATACATTTTTGGTATCAGAGCAAATGGTTCTGGCAACCAGAACAAATTTAAAATTTAAAATTTTTATGCTCTGAATTTTGAGGAAAATAATTTGCACTGTTCATTAATAAATTTATTTGGTCATTTTGATTACAGAAAGCTTAGGTGTTTTCTCTGAAAGAAATAGACATAGAAGAGAAGTAAGGAATGATAGAGAGTAATCTGAGAAATAGGTAGTTGTTGCTAAGAGACTCCCCCTCAGGAGAGGAATGGTTGAGCTGAGAGAGCTTGACCAAGAAATGAGTTAAAGTTGAAAGACGTCTCCAGAGGGTAATGGCTAAGAGTATGGTAAGCCAGTAAAGAATAGGAGTCTAGACCTAAATAAGGAAGCAGGGTAACAACCTAGCTTCGGGTGATTGGTTAAAGGTGCCTGACTGGAATGTCATACAGCGGAGATGTTTTAATGATCAATGCCTGCTGTGTAATATGGTCAGTTTATGATTAGCATATGACCATAGAAATGAATGGTTAAGGGTACAGTAAGCCAGTTAGAGGTATAAGTCAATGCCCTAGTAAGGGAACTGAATGTCAACCTGTACCTTAATTAATCGATGTGACCTCGATAGAGGCAAGGTAACAGGATGAGATATTTGAGGTTTGTTCAAATCCCTGAATAGAGGTAGAAATCCCTAAGGGATAGTGAACCAAGAGGGACAGAGATTAGATGATAATGAATGAAGGGTCAATGATGACCTTGGTGCCAGACCTAGATACCACACAGCAAAGTGATTAAATATTCATTGTGTAATGTGATGAGAATATGGTGATCAATACCTGACCATAAGAATAATTGGTCAAGAGGTAAAGAAAGTTAGAAAGAGTAAAGTGAGGCAAGATCCCTCTTGAGGATAGAGATGAAAGGAAATGAATAAGAACATGATAGTGGATGGTTGCATTGGGAACTAATGAACAGAGAGAGATAAGCAAGTTCCTAGTGATACCTAGAGCTCGATGATGCTTAGATACATGATAATGTTAGGGACTAAACAATATTCTTTTATGTCCCCAAGGCATCTGAGAGTGTGCAACCATGGTACTTAGGCCATTAAGGAATTTAAGAGATGAGATTCCTATAGATAGATGCCATTGCCTACATGATAGAATAATCTAGTGGAGAGGCTCCCTTTAATGGGGATATGGTATTCGATGAGTGTACCCTAGAAGAGATTGCATATAAGCGAAGTCTTAACTATGAAGTACCTCTCTAAGATTGGGAAACGGTTCTCCAAATCAGAGTGACATTGCTCTAGTAAGAGTAAGCTATCCTCTGAAGGAATGAAACAAAAGTAAGTGGTTGAGTTGACGATGCTCCAATTAAAGAAATCTGTCCTCCCACAAGAAAAGTAGAAGCAGCCGAGGCAAGGCATAGTGTAACATCTAGACTTTTAGGCCTAGAAGCATCAAAAGTAGCCTGACTTGGATAGGCTACCAGACCCTTTTTGAGCATAAGTTCCAAAGATGAGAAAGGAAGTCAAAGCAGTTTCAGGGACTAAACTGCAAAGTAAAAGTTTTTTAGGGACTTCAGTATGATCAAGGTTAGAGACTCCAGTAAAGTCTTGAAGGCCTAGAGAGAGAAAAGAGACTAGATATAGGCCAAAGGTTAAGTTAGAAGCCTCAAAGAGAGGATTATATGAAGTTAAGTTCAAGCAGGGACTAAACTGTAAATTCAAAAAGTTATGACCAGCAAGGGCAAAAATGGAAGAGTGTACAGAAAATTTCAGGAAAATCCCAAAAAATGAGAAATAATATTCTAAGACTCTTCTATGAAGAGAAAAGATGAAAATACCCCTGAGATAGCTTAGATGGAATTTATGAGGTTGTGGCCAGTAAAAAGTACACTGTTTGAGGTAATTATTTAAAATAGCAAGAGACCTCAAAATGCATGTAAAAATGAGGATTAATTGGTTGAAAGGTTATACTAATTTATAAAATTAGTCCCGCAACCAAAAGGCCAGTGGAATGGCTTTAATAAATTAAAGAGCAGATTATACTGATAAAAGGGTATTTTAGTAAATGATTTTTATACAAGGCTTAGAGGAAGTGTTATAGCCTAAGAAAATTTATAGATACTCTCTAGAATTAAAGGAAATTTATGGATCTGACAGAAAATAATTACAGAGGCCAGAGCACTGTAATTATAGAAAAGAAGTTAAACCCAAAGTAAAAGTGCACCGATAAAGTGTTAATCAGAGTCTTGCACTTTACTTGGCCTACAAGTCGCCACTTGTCAAGCCTTTAATGGATGGTAATTAAAGCTTTCCAAGTGTCAAGCTACCAATGGAGAGGATCTTGACTTTGGAATGTAATTATATTATGAATTAAGTTAATTAAGAGAGAGGTTTCAAGAAAGCTTAGGCATTTGACACTTGGACTTTCATTAAATGTGGTAGATGAGATATTTTGAGAGCACTAAGGAGCTTATCTCTCCCCTAAATCAGATGGGAATTTCATCCAAGGCAAAGAGAAGAGGAAAAGAGAGGGTTTTGGAAGGAGAACCAAGGAAAGCTATCAACTTTGGTCATCAATCAAGGATTCAAGGTGAGATCTTGATTCTAGATGTGTTCTTATCTTGTTTTCCTTCTCTTTCAAGGATGAAAAATCTGTCTTCTCTCCCTTTTGATGGCTGGTCGAAATGGTTGATGAGTGGGGAAGGGAGTTTGGTTGTTAGATCTTGCTAGAACACCTCAAAGTATAGTAGATCCAAGTGGATCTATGTGAAAATTGGAAGAATTACGTGCTGATTTGATGCCTATTTTGAATTAGTTACTGTTCATATCTGGTTCTGAAATTTGGCATGCTTAAAGTACACTGTGTAAGCTTTAAATCCATGGGTAGAACATTTCATTTGGATATGTGTACGATTTATGGTGATTTTTCAAAGTTAGGGTTTGAAATCTGGAAACAGTGTTGAACTTTTGGAAGAGTTTCGAGTTCCGTACAATATCGGTACTTTTCGGCGTAGAATTGGTTTCTGAAACTATTTTTCCTTTAAGTTTAACTTAAGGAGATTTCAGTGAGACTTGGAAGCACTCAATTTGGATTTTTTTATATTTAATTATGAATTTTCAAAGTTGAGCAAAAATTCTGGAGTTTCTACGTGAACAGTACCCGCGAACCAAAATTTTCAGATTTGGTATTCTTGAATCTAAGGCCATCTAAAGTGGTCCTAATTGACAAGAAATGGATCTTAAAGATGGTAAATGATAATATTTATGTTAGAAAAGTTAGAAAGAAAATCCTAAGACTAAGAGAAAGGGTTGAGGTTCAAGAAAGCTAGTCTTGAACTTTATGTAATCTAATGGTCCTAATGGATTGTGTGATCATTATGATTATGTTTAGGACCTTTGGAACATCCAAGAGGATGTTTGGTTATGTAGACCGAATGCCCACATGGTTGGAAAGTCAAGGGAGTCAAAGGAAAAGTAAGAGGAAAGCTTAATGTGCAAGGTAGTGAACTTACCCTTTATGTGCTTGACATGGTATTCTCATGTGTTGGTTTGTATTTGTTGTTTGAATGATGTTGTGACATGATGATTGTTGCTGGAAATGCTGTTTTTAATATGTTCCCATGGTCATGCATTTTTATACCAACCATAAAGCATGATGGCATGTCACTAGTTAACTTAAGTTTATGAAAAACTACATACCATACACTAGCATCCATCTTGTGCACGTATGTGGTAATATTTGCTACTGAGATTCTCTCGAATCTCACCCCTCCCTAACCAACCATTTAGGTCAATCAATGGTGGGCACTAATGGCATGAGAAGCAAGGAGAAGTGGAGAGTTATTGATGCTAATGATTGATATTATTATTCAATGTATAATTCTCCTATGTTATAATTATGTTATGAATGCCATGTATTTAATTATAAAGCTTATGGCATGTATAGGAATGTATGAGCATGAATGGAAAAAAGTAAGCTCATATTAGGTATGCCAAAGAAATAAAAAGAATTAAAGTAAAGAGATGTTAAGGGATAAAACGTAGGTCGTGGAGCAGTTAGTTTCAAGCTTTAGTTTGACCTATCATATGAATGATTTAAGCTACAAAATTTGGTATACTTATAGTGCACATCCCAAGCTTTAAAATGAGTGTTAAATTACCTCATTTGGATATGTATACGAAGAGATATGAATTTTCAAAGTTAAGGCGCGGAATCTGGAAAGTCCAGATTTTACCAAACGAATAGTAATCTTAATCCAATAAACTATACGTTTTCAGTGACGGTAAGTTTAGTTGAATATTTTTCCCTTAAAGAGCATTGAAATATATTTCCATGGAATTTTGGAACACCTCCATACGATTTTTCTAAAATTAGTTATGGTTTTTCAAATTTGGACCTGTAATCTGAAAACTGGACAGTGAACAGTAATTTTCTGAAAATTAACGTCCAAATTGAAATTTTTAAATGTAAGACCAACCAACATGGTCTGGAATGGTTCTAAATGAATGCTAAAGTACTATATAAGTAAGGTATGACACACAGGACGGACCTTACCCCAGAGAGAGAGAGAGTGAAACTGGTTAAGACAATAGAAGCGTGATATGCAAACAGATGCTCTTTGAGCTTAACAGGGTACTACGAGATACTAAAAGATAATGAGAATGTGAAGATATAAGTCCTCTCCTGAAGCTGTCCAAATTGTTAAGAGACAGAAAGGACTATAGAATCCTAAGACAAGGCAGGCTGGCATTGATACAATGGCAAGTTAATGAGCTCTAGAGATGAGCCAGTGCCTAGGAATTTGAAAGGCACAAAGAAAGGAAAGTGGCCTAAAGAAGCTAACACTAAGGGCTAAAGAAATATGGAAAGACTAAGAATTCCAGGAGTTGACAGAAAGGATTGAATAAGGCCTAAGAAGACAATATTGATATCTGTGATCAGTCTTAGGGAATAATCTGTCAAGTTACTAGCTGAGTGGAGGTGACTTATTTATTACTCAACTCTATGGTTTAGAATCTCCCAGAGATCCTAAGATGGCTCAGATTGATGATAGTATTCTAGGGTCATGATGGATCCTGAAGAGGCTTATGGTAGAGTGCAGTAGCTCCCGAGGTCATAGTAGACCAAGCCTAAGAGAAAATGGCTGAGCCATAGGGGTAAGAGTATAGTACCTCTTTGAGAAGACGATGACCAGAGATGAGTTTAAGATAGTGAAATCTCCTTCAGCGATAGACTAATTTAGAGAGAGTACCCTTGACTTGTTCCAGACACCTTTATTGTTGATTAGATTGAGCTCAATTTTGTTCTAGTCAATGAAGGAAAGAAAGGAGATATGCCCTTAAAGTAAAGAGGAATGACAGGGTATATAGCAAAGAATCGATAAAGGTTGTATTAAGAGAACCCAAAATGCCATGGTGTAGTAAAATACCATGAAGACAGGCATACTGTCATGGTATTATTATGAAAGAATGAGCCTAAAGGAGAGGAAGAAGGTGAGCAGTGGTGACAAAATGCTTAAAAGCAAAGGCCATGCTCATGTAAATGACAGAAAAGTATAGAACGACAAGTTATGTAAGTATGGAGCTAGGGTTGAAACCTAGAAATGAGTATAATGAAAAGTTGAAGAGGTCAAAATTAAGTATAAGTGGAGATATTCTCCTCAGTTAACCTCTCATTAAGGGTAAGAATAGAGGTTTGACTCGAAATTTCGAGGACGTAATTCTTTTGAGAGGGGGAGAATTGTAACATCCCGATTTTTGGGCCTAGAAGTATCAAAAATAGCCTAAATGAGATAGGCTACCAGACCCCTTTTTAGTAGAGGTCTTAAAGATGAGAAAGGAAGTTAAAGCAGTTTTAGGGACTAAACTGCAAAGTGAAGGTTTTAAGGGGTTAAAGGGTAATCAAAGTTAGAGGCTCCAGTAAAGTCTCAAAGGCCTAGAAAGAGCAAAGATGTTAGATACAGACCAGAGGTTAAGTTAGAAGCCTCAAAGAGATGGTTTTATGAGGTTGAGCCTAGGCAGGGGTAAAACCGTAAATTCAGAAAGTTACGGCCATCAGGGGTAAAAATGAAAAGTACTTAGAAAATTCTAAGAAAATCCCAGAAAATGGGAAATAATATTCTAAGGCTCTTTTGTGAAGAGAGATGACAAAAATAGCCCTGAGGTAACTTAAAAGGAATTTATAAGTTTATGGCTCAATTTGAGATGTAGAGGTAGATTTAATTGTTTGAGTCATAAGGAAACCTCAGAAAATTATGGTAAAATGGGGATGTATGATCTAAGAGACTATAGAAAATTATAAAATTAGTCTCATCCCAGAAGACCAGCAAAATGGCTTTAAGAATACTTAAAAGCCAGTTGTGCCGAAAAAGGGCATTTTAAAGAATGATTTTTAAGTGGGGCTACAAGTTGAGTTATGACCTGAGAAAATTCACAGATTTTCTCTAGAATATGAGGAATTTTATGATATTTTTGGATGAATTTTTGGAGTTCTAGATTGAATAAAATGCTCCAGTTAAATATTAAATAATTTTGTCCCCTAAATAGGAGACAAAACCAAAGAAAATATCTAAGAGCCATCATGACGATGCTGAGTCAGCATGCTGAGTCATCAAGCGTAATTATGACACCGACGAGTCAGCATGCTGAGTCATCAAGCGTAATCATGACACCTACGAGTCATCATGCTGAGTCACCAGAAGATATTTATGGACAGCATAAAAATCAGAACACAGTATGGGAATATTTTAGACAGTCTTTTGTCTACCCATTATAGTAAAATCTCTACTGTGTGACTCAGTAAAGTCAAGTTGCCTGTCAGCAAAACTAATTATTTTACTGCATTTAGCTTAGTTTTATTTGATAGTCTAATGACAGGGCTACATTAGGCTTCTTACACTAATTACCTTGATTAAATTAATTCCAATTGAAATTAAAATGCAAGTCAAAATCCTCTCTAGTCCTAGCCTGCCAAGTGGTGCAATGTTAGCCAAGTCAAAGAGAAGAGTGTACTTTTGTTTTATCCGCACACTTTACATAGAAATAAATTCCTATTCCACAATTCTAGTATCCTGGGGACCTTAATTATTTTTAGTCAAATCCATAATATATTCCTATCATTTTTCTCTTCCCAAAATAGTCCTCCTTTGTTACCATAACAATTTCTATTAATGGTAAAAAAAAAAAACCAATTTAATTATTATAAATAAATTCTTTATTCGGGAAGAAATTTCTAGATTTTTTGAACTCATAAAAGACTTCTGTCTGCTTCATAATCTCTTATTAATTATAGAGAAATCCTATAAATTTTCTTGGGATTTAATTATCCTCAAAGTTATTTATTTGAAATTTTTCAAATAAAAACCCCAATTAGCTTAATTAGCTCTTAAATTCTTGTAAAATTTTACTGGGAGTATTTTGGGAATAAAACCCCTTGTACAATATCGTATAATCCCCAAGGCATAGTATCCCTATTTTACGATTTTACATCATATTGAGTATTTTTTTGGGGTCCTGACTTACCAGGGAACTTTGGGATATGTTCTGGTACCCTTTTTCCATCAAAATTAATCTCACGTGATATTATATAACATGCCAAAGAGAGAATGATGCTCTTCTCTTGTTCTTCCATTAAAACATTTAATAATATTTATTTTGGAGTAAACTTGACCAAATTATTTCTACCGGTCCATGACTTCGAGAGTTTGTCTCTAGGTACCAATACTACTTTTTATCACAGGAATTTTTCTTATTCTTCTCAAGTCAAAAGTCAACCCATAAACAATTTATTTTGACTTTATCTGGATAGTGCATAAATACGCTTTAAATTGTTTTAAAGCCAACCTCTTTGCTTTCTGGGGATAAAATCATTTTTAAAACTTGTGATAATTACTCAAGTAAACTTTCCCATTTTTCTCTAATTATCTAAGGCCTCCTTATATTTTAAATAATTCAATTTTGGCTAATATTCATAATTAGCCAAAACCCTAGGAATTTTATCAATTTGCTCTAGGGGTATTTTCATCATTTTTAACCCCTCATGGGCCTCAAAACCTCATTTCCTATTTTTTTTAGAATTTTCTAGAATTTTTGGATGTAGTTTTCATCGCTGCCCAATCCGACCCGAAACCTTTTGAATTTATGATTAGGTCCTTACTTGAATTTAACCTTAGGAATCACCTCACTGAGGTTCTCGGCATAACCTTTGACCCTCAGTCATTTTCAATTCTCATACTCAAGTTCTCAAGAGTTCATGAGAGTCCTACCAAAAGAGGTCTAGTGGCCTACACATTTTAGGCTAAGTCTAGTACTTTTAGGTCCAAAATTTGAGATGTTATACAATGGGTACTATTTTAAGGTTTAGTACTGCATACCACCCATAAACAGATGGACAAACAAAGCGAACATCACTCTGAGCAATTTTCTTGTGGCTTCCTTTAGTAGATCTACCACATGAAAGTCATTAACTCTTGTAACAAGGTATGGACTGTCCGGGGTTATCTTAAGCTTCCCCAGGTTTGGATTTGAATCTTGCCTGGAACAGTAAAACCTTGTCTCCCACTTTGATGTGCTTCTGAAGGATGATTTTATCATAGATTGTGTTGGTCCATTTTTTTTTGTAGATTTATGAGTTTTGATAGGACTCTAAATGTCACATCCAGAAATATGGCATTTGGGAAATTTGGTGGAAAATAATTATTATAATTTTCCAAGCCAATTATAGAAAGTTTGACTAATTAAGGAAAATGATCAAAAGTAATTATGGATATTTCCAAGCCTCAGAAAATTAAGAAAAAATAATGACAAGGTTCCTTAAGAATTATGTGGGATTATAAAATTGGTTTTATGACCAAATTGCCCTTAGAGAAATTATAAAGTAATTTAAAGGCAATTTAAGCTAATTTAAGGCCCTTTATTTGGAAAATTCCAAATAAATATTTTTAAGGACGATAAAATCCTAAGAAAATTCCTATGATATCCCAAGAAATTATAAAAGATTATGGAATTAAAAGAAGATCCTCAAGTATCCAAGATTTTCCCCAATTCCTTTGAAAAGTGGAAAAATCACTAAAGAAAAGGAAAATAGTTTTCCTTTTTATTTCATTATTGGGAAATTAAATTTGAGACAAAGAGGGCAATTTGGGAAGATAAAAATGAGAAGAATAATTTATGGATCTGACAGAAAATAATTACAGAGGCCAGAGCACTGTAATTATAGAAAAGAAATTAAACCTGGAGTAAAAGTGCACCGATAAAGTGTTAATCGGAGTCTTGCACTTTACTTGGCCTACAAGTTGCCACTTGTCAAGCCTTTAATGGGTGGTAATTAGAGCTTTCCAAGTGTCAAGTCACCATTGGAGAGGATCTTGACTTTTGAAATTAATTTCAATTGTCATTAAGTTAATTAAGAGTGAAAATTAAGAAGGAATAGGCACTTGACACTTGGCTCTTCATTAATTATGGTAGATGGGATATTTTGAGAGCATTAATGAGCTCATCTCTCCCCTAAATCAGATGGGAATTTTGTCCAAGGCAAAGAGGAAAGGAAAAGAGAGGGTTTTGGAAGGAGAACCAAGGAAAGCTATCAACTTTGGTCATCAATCAAGGATTCAAGGTGAGATCTTGGTTCTAGATGTGTTCTTGTCTTGTTTTCCTTCTCTTTTATGGTTAAAAATTTGTCTCCTTCCTCTTTATGTGGCTGGCTGAATTGATTAATAAAAAGGGGAAAGGAGTTTTGCTCATCACACTTGTTAAAACACACAACACAAGTTAGATCCTAGTGTTTGCAAGTGACTATAGGTTGTTTAAAGCATTTTTCTTGGTTGTGTTACTTGAGACCCATTTCGGCCAAGACTAGATCTGGACCCTAGGATGAGTTTTTCAAAGTTTTAGGGCTTCCATTGTGTTCAAAATGGAAAATAGTGTAGGGTAAACCTAAAGAACAAGTGTTGGAAGCCATAGAATCAAAGTTGTAATTTTGGAAAATGAACCATAGTGGTTCGGCCAAGCTGAAACTGAAAGGGGGAAATTTATTTTGTTAAATCTAAGTAGATATTTGGAATATACATGAAAAAATATGTAGGAAAAGGTCAAGAGGGAATTTTTAGGGTTTATGGAAAGTAACCCTAAAAATTCAAGAACAAAGATGGAAGCTTCAAGGGGTTAAAAGTTACTTGATTTATGTTGTTAATTTTTCATGAGGAATGGTTGATGATTCTTGCTGCCATTTTTTTGAATTGCCATGTTAGGGTTTGGCATTTGTGGAAGCAAGAGAGAAGAACAAGAAAATCAAAGAGCATTGGATTAAGGTAGTAAGATTTAATTGACCTTAATGTTGAATGTTGCATTGATTGCTATGCAATTTCATGTGCTATTATGTGGTTGAACTAAATGATGAGGATGATGATGACTGTGTAGCTATACTCCTTGCTTTATGTGCCTTGGCAATTGCATGTTAGAGTGCTACATGTATGAGGTAATGTAGTTCCCTATTAATAGCAAAAGGTTGGAATGCTTGTGATTGATGCATGTTAATGTTTTGGTTGATTGATCTTGCTATTGGGATTTTCAAAAATCTCATCCCTCAAATATAATGTAACATTTTAGGGCCTAAAATTCTCAAGAGCAAGCTGCAGATTGGAGCCTAAATTATGGTGATATACCATAAAAATTCGTGGACATTTGGTTATGTATAAATATCAATGTTTGGTGTTGTAATCCTTAAACAGGACATTAGTTTAGAGCCATAGTTTATTTAGTTACTGAATGAATTTTCGTATGAAATTTGTCATGGGTAGAGTTGACATCCTGAGCTTCAAATTTATAGGTAGCACGTTAAAAATGGCCAAGTATAAAATTTTTAATGATTTTTCAAAGTTGAGGTTCAGAATCTGGAATAAGGATTTTTGTCAAATGGACAGTGTTACCTTTCACAAAAACCTGACACTTTTTCCAATGGAATTGGATTATGATATTATTTTTCCTTGAAACATGACTTAAAGAGCTTTAAATATAATTTTGAACCACCCCATTTGGAGTTTTGTAGAATAAGTTATGAATTTTTGAAGTTGGCCCAGAAAATTGGATTTTTACCTGATGAACAGTAAAAATCTGAAAATCAGCGTTTTTCAAGAATTTTTGAGCCCAAGACCATCCAATGTGGTCTAAAATGGTTTTAATTAAACCCTAAGTGGATTCAATAGTAAGGTGTGACACTAGATGTATTTCCTCAAGTTCTTGCAATTGGGAGAGGCACTCCAAACTAGCTTTTTCCATGTCCATGTTGCAGGTTTTCACTGCCAAATAAGCTTTTTATTCCAAGCTGACAGGAAGATGGCATGCCTTGCCAAAAATAAGCCAGTTAGGGGACATGCCATTATGTATTTTTGAGGCAGTCTGGTAGGCCCACAATGCATCATCTAACTGGAGACTCTAATCCTTGTGACTTGGCTTCACTATATTTTCCAAGATTTGCTTGATTTATAGTTAGATACTTGTGCTTGGCCATTTGTCTGAGGATGATATAGGGTGGAAGTCTTGTGAGTGATACCATACTTCGTGAATAAGTTAGAAATAACCTTGTTGCAGAAATGGGTACCCATATTGCTCACTATTGCACATGGTATTCCAAATCGACTAAAGATGTTAGACTTCAGGAATTTGAAAATTATGAGTGTGTCATCTTTTTTGGTAGGAATTGCTTTAATCTATTGAGATAGGTAGTCTACAGCTAGAAGGATATAACTATAGCCTTGAGATGTAGGAAATGGCCCCATGAAATCTATTCTCCAAACATCAAAAACCTCATAGAAAAGAATAGGATGTTGATTTATTTCATTTTTTTTTACTCAACCCCCAAATCTTTGGCATTTATCATATGCCTTACAAAATTCATATGAGTCTTTAAAGAGAGAGGGCAAAAAAAAAAAAAAAAACTGGCGTCCAAGACCTTTCTAGAGGTTTTCCTAGCACCAAAATGACCATTACACACCATATCATGGCGAGCAGAAAGTATGAACCAAGATTCCTCCTCAGGTATGCATTTTCTGATAACTTGATCGGAGCATATCTTCCATAGATAAGGGTCATCCTAAATGTAATGATGTGCATCACTCTTTAATTTATGTACCTAAAACTAAGACAAATAGGGGGGAATCAACCCAAGAGAGAGATAGTTAGCTGGGTCAACATACCACGGTTCATGCTTCTCAACCACACATAAAGAGGCATCAGAGAAAAAATCACAAACAAAATTAGAATTAATTACTCCCCTTGCTTCTATAGGCAATATACTCAGATGATCAACAATAACGTTGGCATTGCTAGCTCTAAGTTGAATTGTTATAGTAGCAACATCCATCGAAGCAATCGAGGCTTTAACTGTGGCTTCTGAAATAAGTACTTCATAGCAGTATGGTTTGTAAACACATTATAACATCTTGAATTTTGGGCCCAAAGGTATAAAAAATAGCCTAAAATGGGAAGGTTACCATACCTCTCGTGGCAAGAGTCCCAGAGTTTTCCCAATGGGATAGAGAGATTCCTAGGGACTAAATCGCAAAATGAAAGTTTTCTGGGACTGAGATAAGAGGAAGTTAGAGACTTTAGTAAAGTCTTGAGGCCCAAGAATAAGAAATAGAGATGAATAAGGGCAAAAAATTATGCTTGAGACTGCAAAGAAATGATTCTTAAGGTTAAGCCGAACTAGGGGCAAAATTGTAATTTTATATAGTTTCGAGTCAGAAAGCGCAAAGACGGAAATTATGCCCAAAAATTCCAGAAAAATCCCAGAAAATAGAAAATAGCATGTTAAGACCTGTATGTGAAGAACAATTACAAAAATACCCTTAAATTAACTTTAAGTGAATTTTAAAGATTATGGCTTATTTTGTGATGTACAGATAGATTTAATTATTTGACCCATAGGAAGGCCTAAAAAAATGAGTAAAAATAGGGATTCAGAAGTTAACAAGTTGTAAAAAATTGTAAAATTAGTCTCATCCCTAGAAGAGCAGCAGTATGGGTTTAAAAATATTTAAAGCCTATTTATCTGAAAAAAGACAATTTATGAAAAATTCAAAAATAAATACTTACTGATCGAGTTATGGCCCCAGAAAATTCACAAATTTTTCAGAATTAAAGGAAGTTTATGGCATGGATTGATGAATTTTTAGAGCTTTAGATTGTTTTAAATAAGCCAAACAAATGATTACCACAAAAAAGGAGAAAATATCTAAAGGTAATGATGACGCATTTATGAAAGTGCTAAGTCAACATACTGAGTCAACAAATAAATCATGACGCCATTAATGAGCTTACGAGTGATCATATTGAGTCACTAGGGGATATTTATGAACAGTAAAAAAATTAGAATGTAGTATAGGTATGTTTTAGACAGTTCTTTTTCTACCCGAAACAGTAAAATCTTTACTGCATTACTTAGTAAGGTTGTCTAACATGTCAATAGAGTTGACTATTCTTCTCTATGCTCTTCTTAGGTGGCGCCAAGTGTGTACAATTTTCACTAGTCGCAATTGTCTAAATCTAATGAGTTACCTGATCAGCATAATTTTTCAGGGTAATTTTAGAGATGACTTAAGAATTATTTTTGGATAATTCCCTTTCCTTTTTTAGGATGTTTTGGTTGGAATTTTAATATTTATACAAGGGTATAATTGGAAAATATTAAATTACAATATTACAATATGTTATTTAGAGCACTTGTTAAATATGCAAGGGTATAATTGGAAAAGATTAAATTACAATATTACAATATTTTATTTAGAGCACTTGTTAAATATGCAAGAGACACATGGCTTGATGATGTAAGCATGATGTAAGCAAGATGATGTAAGCATAATGTCAAGAGGACATATGTGACTTCACAAGACAAAGAGGCAAAATGGATGCCCAAGATTAGATCTTGCAATTTCTTAATCAAGAACTAGGATTTCATGTTGGTCCTTATAAATATCTCCCTCCCTATTTCATTAGGGAGTTTTGGCCAAATGAGAAAGAGAAGGGGGGAGGCCGAGCTGCTCTAGAGGAGAAGGAGAAGAGGAAGTTCAAGTGATTTTATGCAAGTTTAAGCTCCAAAACAAGGTATGATTATGGTTTTTGATGTAGTTTCCATTACCTCTATTTTTGTTGAGCGTGGTTATGGGTTTTGTTGGATTTTGGGAGCTTGAAACCCTAAGGGAACATGCTGTACCAAATTGGTAGGTCTAAGGAAAGATGACGTTGATCTTAGAATAATGTTTAAAGGCTTGAAAAGAATAAGAATCAAGTGGTTTTATGTTGAAATTAAATAAATCCAACTTCCCCTAACTCTGTGTAAATTTTGACCAGACTTAGGGTTCATGTTAGGATTGGATTTTGATGATTTTGATGCATCCAATATGTTTAGAATGAAAAATTGTGTGGGGTAAATGTGAGAAAGCAAGTTTAGAAGTATTAGAATTGAAAATGGAATTTTAACCCTAAAATCCTATAGTTTTGGCCAAGGCTTTTTCATGGGGAAGCAGTTGAATTTTGTTGATTTTGAGCTTAGAAATGGATTCAACATGGTTTTATGTTGAAATTAAATAAATCCAACTTCCCTTAACTCTGTGAAATTTTCAGCCAGACTTAGGGTTCATGTTAGGACTGGATTTTGATGCATCCAATATGTTTAGAATGAAAAATTGTGTGGGGTAAATGTGAGAAAGCAAGTTTAGAAGTGTTAGAATTGAAAATGGAATTTTAACCCTAAAATCCTATAGTTTTGGCCAAGGCTTGTTCATGGGGAAGCAGTTGAATTTTGTTGATTTTGAGCTTAGAAATGGATTCAACATGCAAAATTATGCAGGAATAGCATGTGAAATTAATTTCAGAAAGATTGAAAATCAAGTTTAAAAGTTAGGAGACATTTTGGCTTAAAGAGAGCAAAGTATTATGTTACTTGTGGTCGTGGCTCTAATAAGTGATTGCCATTATGTGTTGATGTTAATTAGGGCCATGAGACACTAAGAGAGATGTATGACAAGGTTGGTAAAGTAATTTTGATGGTTGAAAGCAAAGGGAGCAAGAGGAAACTTAAAGGTTATAAGGTAGTAAACTTACCCTCTTGAATGCTTGACATGTATGCTTGTGTGTTGATGGTGTTTGGTGATGATTTGAAAGCATAAATGCTTAAATGTTGTTGTATATTTTGTTTAATTGATGGCCATGCATGTAAGATGGACTATAGTGATGAATAAGAATGATTAATGCAATGTTGGATTGGTATTGCATATGTATTGAATTTATTATGAAATGTTATTGCAAGTAGAGGATAAAGTATCCTTAATGTGCAGTAAACTTGGTGATCACATGAACCTGGGCAAATAGAGGATTCTGGCCATGAAATTTCGTAGACATATATACATACATATATATATATATATATCTCATTTTAAGCTTTAAAATGAGTGGTAGATCACTCAAATTGGAATTTTGTATGAAAAGTTAATCCTGGAAATTAAAAATTTTATTAAATGAACAGTAAATTTCACGGAATTTGCTATGCGAATTGGGGAAGAATTGAACTAATAAATATTTTTTCCCTATAGAGAATTGAAAGGCCTTTTAAATATAATTTTGAACCACCTTAATACAATTTTTTTTATAATTAGTTATGATTTTTCAAATTTGGACCCAAAATCTTAAATTAACCAATAAATAGTAACTTGAGAATTAACTTTTAAGTTTTCAACCCGCGGGCTTGTTTTGAGATTTGCTTGAACCATAGCCCTTCCAAATGCATGCTAAAAAGGGTTTAAGGAAGGATGTTTCACACATCTATCTTGGAATTGATTAGATATTGTCTAAATTTTTCAAGTGTTTAGCTATAACAAATAATTCATTTTCAGTGGTAGTGTAGTTCACTTGTGCTAAATCTAAAGTTTTAGAAGTATAGAAAATAAGCCTTGAAAGCTTTCTATCCCTTTGTCCTAGCATAGCTCCCATAAAAAAATTGGAAGCATCACCTAAAAGCTTAAAATGGAGGTCTCAATTGGGGAAACTAAGGATAGGTAGAGAAACCAACCTTCCTTTAAGTTCATCAAAAGCCATTTTGCAATTATTATCAAACATAAAATCCACATCTTTTTGCACAAGTTTGGAGAGGGGAAAAACAATTTTGTAAAATCTTTTACAAATTGTTAGTAGAAATCAACATGACCGAGAAAGGACCTTAGATCTTTCAAGCTAGTGGGGTAAGGTAAAGAAGAGATAACCTCCACTTTTGCTTTGTCTACCTCTATTCCAACATTTGAAATTAAATGACTAAGCACAATTTTATGGTTGGCCATGAAATGGCATTTTTCATAGTTCAAAACCAGACTTTTTTTAACATATTTAGTCAACCTAAGGCTTAGAGACATAACAAAAAACCATCCTCTAGAACAAGTCATTGGTTAAGTCAATGAAGGGGTCAAAACTTGGAGACAAGTGTTCAATAAAGTGCGTTTCTCTGCATTTATCTCTAACATTGAACTAGCCAGTGTTGACAAAGCTCTATCCGATGAATTTTGGATAGCAGCAATACAGGAAGAGCTGAACCAATTTGAGAGGAATCAAGTTTGGGACTTGGTACCTTGACCTAATGACCATCCAGTTATAGGTACCAAATGGGTATTCAAAAATAAGCTTAATGAATCTACGTAATTCATCAGAAATAAAGATAGATTAGTGGCAAAAGGTTATAATCAGGAAGAAGGTATTGATTAAGGGGAAACACATGTTCTAGTAGCTACATTGGAAGCTATACAAGTATTCCTAGCCTGTGCCTGTGCCTGTATAAAGGATTTTAAACTGTATCAAATGGATGTTAAAAGTGCATTTTTGAATAGTTATATCATGAAGGAATTTTTCATTGAACAACCTCCTGGATTTAAAGATCCAAATCTTCTAGATCATGTTTATAAATTGAAAAATGCTTTATATGGTTTAAAACAAGCACCTAGAGTGTGATATGAAAGACTTAGCACCTTTTTGATAGAAAAAGGTTTTGAATGAGACAAAGTAGACGCAATACTCTTTATCAAAAGAAATAAGAAAGAACTATTAATTGTTAAAATTCATGTGGATGATATTATATTCAGTGCTACTAACAAGGATCTTGCCCTAGAGTTTGCTAAGTTCATGCAGGGTGAATTCGAGATGTCAGTAATAGGGAAATTGAATTTCTTCCTGCGATTGCAAATCAAACAGAAGAAGATTCATATCTCAAACAAGGTACTTAAGAGAACTTCTAAAGAAATATGGTTTGGAGCAAGCTAAGAGTGTAATGACTCCTATGAACTCAAACATACCTTTAGACACAGACGAGAAAGGCAAAGATGTGAATCTGACTAAATACAGAGGGATGATTGGATTACCATTCCACCTCACGGCAAGCAGATTAGACATTTAGTTTAGCATGGGAATGTGTACTAGATATCAATCAGTTCCTAAGGAATAACATAAAGAAGCTATCAAGAGAATCCTCAGATATCTTGTCAAAACACCAAATTTGGGAATATGGTATCCAAAGAAAGGAGCATAATATTTAATGGGATACTCAGATACTGATCATGGAGGATACAAAATAGATAGAAAAAGCACTAGTAGACAATGTCAACTCTTGGGAGGTTGTCTTGTTTTGTGGTCTAGTAAGAAACAAAGCACTGTGGCCATATCCTTTACATAATCAGAATATGTAGCCACTGCTAGTTATTGTGCTTAGATTCTATGGTTAAAATAGCAATTACAAGATTTAGGAATTAAGTTGAAAGAGATCCTAATTTTGTGTGACAATACTAGCACAATCAGTCTGTCAAAGAATCCAATACATCATGCCTGAACCAAGCACATTGATGTTTGACATCACTTCATTCGAGATCATGTTCAAAAGAAAGATGTGAAGGTAGAATTTATTCCCACTGAATATTAGACAACAGACATCTTCATAAAGTCTCTTAAGCAATAGAAGTTCAATTACTTCAGATGAGAATTGGGAATGGTAAATCCCAATGAGTTGTAAGAAGTTCTATACGACATCTTTATTTTAAGTATTTAGATTTAATGTTTTGATGATTAGAAAGCTAACTTGAACATTAGAGTGGATAGAAATTTGTTTTGCAAGAAACTCTGTTCTGACACTGAAAAACCAAGGTTAACAGAGAAGGCAATGCTCAATAAAAGCATTGATAATTGTACCTCAAAGATGACTCAATTTATTGATCACTTAATTGATAATTAATCAACTTATCAATCAATTAGAGCATATGGAAGCAGGATGGAAATGACAAGGAGCAAAATTATGGATAACTTGATCGATCATCAACTTATTGAACATATGATTGATCAACAGAAAGAGGAGTTTAACGTGAAAGTAGAAAAGGGGTAAGACTTATCGATCAATTGGTCGAACAATGATTTCGATGACATGATTGATAAAATCAGACAGGTATGACTTTTTACTGCAAAATTATCGATAATATGTTCGATAATTGCTTGTTTGATAATATGATCGATAATTTGTCATCCTGTTATTACTAGTTCTTCATATTTATTGATCAGCTGATTGATCATGACTTGATCGACAATCTCATCGATCATCATAGGCTGTTTTTAAGTTCAGGATTTGAAATTCCCTCATCAATTACACAACCCTAACTCGATAAACCGTAGTCCTTGTTTCCTAGCAAGATGGTCAAAAACCATCTTGTTCTATTAAATTTCCCTCAACATTCTATCCAAAACCACTTCCCTGACACTTTTGATCACTCCAAACTTTCCTAATCTTTGAAAACACCGAACATTTCTTCAAAATCACTTTCTACATCGAAAATGGCACGAGTCAAGTAACCCAATACTGGCTAAGAAGAAAGCTCTGAGAAGCAAGTTCAGACTAAGAAAACCACTCCTTTAAGTACCAAGAAGAGGTATAGACCAAAAGTGAGGAAAGAAACTTTAAAGAAAAGTAGGATGCTGAAAATACAAGAGAGCCAGACGCCAAACTCTGCACAAAGGAAATCCCCTTGTTCAAAATCAAAGCTGCCAGTAGTTTCTAAAGAATCAGAAACAGAATCAGATGAAGAGGTGTGAGTTCAAAAAGCTGTGGACATGACACTTAATATCTCAGTTACTAAACAACCAAGACAAAAAAAAAGCAAAGAGCCAGTGAAGGGCAACCTCACCAAATCCCTACTCAAGGTATTCCCCTTCAATCTGCTAATGATTTTTTAGTTGGGGACTTAGATAAAGATGTAGATATGGGCAAGTTTAAGACTGATTTCACAACAAGAAAGTTCTGCCTAGTAGTATCTCTGGATTTGAAATGCTTAAAGACCAATGAGAAGATTGGATTTATTGGACCCATTAGAATATTATGAAAATTGGCTAAGCATCAAAGAAGACTACTGTCCAGAAGTAGTTAGAAGGTTTTACTACAATATGGAGGTGACAGAAAAATATGATAAAAAGGGAGAGTTGCTCTAGAGTCACCTATCTACCAAGCTAAGACTACTGTCATACTAACCTCTGTAAAGATCAATGGGTTACTGGGAACTCAAGATCATGTCAAAGGACCTGACATGAATGTTGTCAAAGCTTATAAGGTCCTAATACAGAGTGATGATTACCCTGGAGAGCTGAGTTTCCTACCAAAACAGATGTGTGATTATTATCGAATAATCCACTACATATACTCCAGAAGCATGGTGAACAAATCTAGAAGCTTTTTACATCTGAATCAAAATGATTACATCCTTTTGGCTAGAATCATCAGCAAGGAAAAGATCAACATAAGGGCACTTATCTTTAATGAAATGAAGAATTTCACTTCTTTTAAATCTAAATCTACCCCTATCCCCTATCCTCAACTAGTCTCGTATTTCCTTCAGGTGCATAACATTGTACCTCTAGAGCCTGGGGAGGTTAAAGAGCAAATTCCCATTTTTAGAATCAATCAATTGAACAAAGTGAGGATTCTAATGCCTTTTTGACCTTCATAAAAACTGGCAAGTAAAGGGAAAGGTAAACAACTAGAGGTTAGTACTTCTAGAGCTCAAGATGAAGCTGAGTCTATTGCAGATCCTACTCAGACTTCTGTACCCTTATTTCATGGGAATATAATTCAAGAATTATTCCATTTTGAGCTTTAAGTGTCTAAGAGAAGGGTGTATGCCACTGCTAGGGACTATGGAGAGGTTTTTGACAAGAAATTTGAAGGGTTATATACTGTCCTAGACCTTCATCACTAGGCTATGGCAGTGTTAGAAAGGGAGGTATCTCAAAGATTTGATTCTATGGAGAAGAAAATTAAAGAGCTTAAAGGCTTAGTCACTTCACTCTGTGCCAATTTCTCAGCTCCTAACACCTCATTCAGTTTTGAAGATCTCCTTTCCTATCCATCATCTCGTCTGCACACTGAACCTCCACCCATACCAATCACTACTGTTCCGGCTTTTACCTTTTCTATCCCACCTTCAGTTCCCCAAACCATTCCTCCATTCTACCTCACTTGCTCTCATTCTAGTCACTTAATCTCTACCACTACCTCCTATCTCTTAAGCTCTCTCTCTTATTTCATAGCTTCCTCCCTTCCTATCCCTTTTACCTTACCTTCCTTCCCCTGCTTCCACTTCTTCTCTTGATGCTGTCAAAAAAGGGGAAGAAGAATTCTGACTTGGAATAGATTTATCCTGTGTGTTCCTATTATGTGTGTATTATTCCTGTCTTAACTTTTATTTTAACCCTGTATTCTGTCTCTGATGTGATCATGTACTATGATGATATTGAACTTTGGAGTAATATACATGCATTTTAGTTTCTGTACAATTCCAGTTTACTGTCAGCTTCCAGCCTTTAAATTTTCAGTTTTTGAATTCTGTGAATTTATTCTAACCAATTGCTTAGATTTTGATACTTTAAGATTTTTATATTTCCTTATGTTTTGTCATCATCAAAAAGGGGGAATGTTAGATTTAAAGGTTTTGATGATAACAAACTAAGTTTTAAGTTTCTCTGTAAAATTGTTAAGTTAATTGATCAAGTGTTCGATCAATACTTAATCGAACATGTGTTAGATAATTATTAAAGTATTATATGATGCTTTGCTGTTATAATAGTTCACTGTGAAAATAGGTTAATCGATTAAGTATTTGATCACTGATAGAAATGTTTGAGTGTAAGATATTGCAGCAAATTATTGATCATTTAATCAATAATTGGTTGATCGATAAGCTGTTAGAAAAAGGAATAAACTTCATTTTGTATAATAGTAGAATTATCAATCATCTGATCGATCAAGGCACAATCGATAATGACTCATATAAATGGTAAGTTCCTACTATTTAAAATAAGTTTACAAATTATCAATCACTTTATTGATCTTTGGTTTATCGATAACTTATTCTATCACTGTTTGACAAATCACTTTAGGTTAATTGATTATCTGTTCTGTCAATTTGTTCTCTTGCACCAAAGTTTTCATAGTCATTGATCGATCACGTAATCGATCATCTGTTTATCGATAATATGATCGATCATCAATGGTTCCCTTCGCACATTTCATCATGTCCTTTTGAATTGTTTTTCATGTCATATATTCAATCAATCCTTTATTGATGAAGTGATCGATCATCATTCTTTAAAAATTGTTTTCACAATAACTTTGGATTATCAATAAGATGATCAATCAAGTAATTATCGATCAGCTGTCCAATCAATGCATCAATTCTTTACTCAAGCTAGTACTTCACGATGATCTTTATTAAAGCATATTCTCTTTTTATCATCAAGCTTTTCTCAGCCTTCTTCTATCATATAATTCTCTTTTGAAAAATATGAAGGCATACACATATGAAAGAAATAAACCTTGCACAGAATTTAAATATACTTCACGTTGAAAGATCACTTTGTTTATATTTCACCATTATCAATCACTTGTTTTATCCTTGTATGATCCATAATTAACTCAATAAATGCATACATCAGTGTGATTTAATTCTCTTTTAATTAATCAATAATGTGATCGATTAAAGAGTTATCGATCAAAGCTTTGATCAAGTAAGTTCGTCTTTCTTACAGAATATCTGTTGAATGATTCTATGCTTTTCATTTGTTGTGTAAATATTAAGAACCATCACTTTTTCTGTTATTTATTTATATTCACTTGAAGAAAAAGATTACTTGTGCTCAGAGATTTCTGCAGGTTATGAAGCACAACGATTATATTATGGCCATCAAACCTACTGTGTTAGAAGCATTAATGGCGAACAACCATTGTAACTGCCGAACAATGCAAACAATCTTTTAAGCAAGTTGTGTGATTAAATGTGAATTTCTATGTATAATATGCCTTGGCAATATGCAATGTTGAATGGCTTAATGATATGATATGTGGCTCTCTTTTCATGGTAATAAAAAACATATGAAAGCTTATGTATGATAATCTTAGTTCCATAGTAACATGTCTTAATTTTGCATAACATGATTAGCATGATAATTATGATTAATTACCACTAAGATTTCCTATAAAATCTCATTCCTTTATATTCAAATTATTCACCAATTAGGGGTTGGACCAATCAAGGAGAAAGGAAAGGAGATTGTCTTGGGATAGAAGTGATTTTGATGCTTATTGGAAGATTGTTTTGTGAACTTATGTTTAATGTAATCTTGCAACCCTATGTGAATTGTCTTGGACTATTGCAATGTGAATTTTTGACTAAGGAATCATGTTTAAACATGTGTTATGTGAATGGAATAATCCCATGGTGTTAAAGGAAGAGAAAAGTCAAGAAAAAAACATGAAAAAGGAGATAAAATAACCCTAAAAGGCCTCATTTTCATACTAACGTGATTCTCGTCAAATGAATGAGATTTTTCCTAAAACTTGGCAAATTATAGATTATATTTTTATCTTTAAAACAAGTGGTATTTCATCAAGATTAGAGTTTTGTACAGAAAGTTATGCCTATTCAAAATTAGGCATAAATTTCAAAAAATTGGAAAATTATCATATGAATAGTGTCAGTCTGCATTAATTCTGGGATTGATTAATAAAGGTTTGATACTAGAAAGTATTTTTTCTTTAAAGATTATATTGAGAGCTCTAAATAGAACCTAGAACCATGTCATTTTGAGTTTTCTAGAATTAGTTATGATCTTTCAAATTTGGCCTTGGTTTAAGTTACATGAATAGTAATCCTAAACTTAGAACCATCTTATTTCGATTTTTCTAGAATTGGTTATGATTTTTCAAAGTTTGGCCTTGGTTTAAGGTTACATAAATAGTAACCAGAATGATTGATCATAAATTATCTGTATTATTTGATGATATTTTCAAGGTTTTTGTTATACTTTTTGGCTCATTTTGGTGATCTTTGTGCTTAATTGAGATTGAGAGTCTTTGTTTTGAATTAGTGTAGTTTAAGGGTAAAATTATCATAATTAGTCATTAATTGCATTTAATTGATTCTAGGACAATTGATACTTTAAACCATTGCTCTTCATTGTAGAACACTCAAAAAGTAGAGCTAAGAGTGAAGACCAAGAGATGGCAACACACAAAATCAAGAGAACCAGCACTGGAATAGTTCACAGCAACAAAGATAGTACTTTGCTACGATGAAATTTCAGAAGTTCATCAGAGGCCTCTTGGCCACACTTTGCTGTGGCCACATAATGGGTTCATCGCAGCAAAGTCACAAGATCAGGCAATGTAGCTCTCGCGACTGGTTCGCCGCAATGAAGTAATTCCTTCGTTGCAGTGAAACCTTCAAATTAGGAACCCAGATCTGAACCCTTTTTAGAAAATTTACTTACCCACTCGTGAGAACCGACCCAGTACACCCTATTACCGAACTAGAAACCTTAGTTTTGGTAAGATACCTCATTCATTCACACACACAGCCTCCATCTCTGACTCTCTCTTATTCTCTCTCACTTCCTCTCACCTAGCCCTAATTTCTTCTATTTTCCATTGTCAAACGTCCATGGGTAGTTTAGATTCATCCCAAGTTGTGATGCTTCAGAGCTCGATGTGTGGCTAGACGTTTGTTTTCCTCTTGAAGGGGATGATGGCTTGAGTTCAATGAGCTTAAAAGGTGTCACACCTAGTAATATGGTAATTAAGAATAAGGATATTGCTAAACATTTAAGGGCCAAAAATGATAAGGAGAAATAGAAGAATTTTGGTGGAAAATAATAATAATAATTTTCAGGTTAATTACAAAATTTGACTAATTAAGGAAAATTGGTCAAAAATATTTATGAAAAAATATTTCTAAGCCTTAGAAAATTAAGAAAAAATAAGGATAATGTTCCTTGAGAATTATATGAGGATATATATAATTATTTTTATGACCAAATTACCCTTGAAAAAAAATTACAAAGGAATTTAAGCATGATTTAGGCTAATTTAAGGCCTTTTATTTGGAAAATTCCAAATAAATATTTGGAAGGAGAATAAAATTCCAAGAAAATTCTTATGATGTCCCAAAGAATTATAAGAGATTATGGAATTAAAAGGAGACCTCAAATATCCAATATTTTTCCTAATTCCTTTGACAAGTGGAAAAATCACTAATGAGAAGGAAAATAGTTTTTCTTTTTATCTAATTAATAGAAATTTGAGATTTGGATAGAGAGGGCACTTTGGGAAGAGAAAAATGAGGAGAATAAACTATGGATCTGATAAAAAATAATTACAGAGGCTAGAGTACTGTAATTATAGAAAAGAAGTTAAACCCGAAGTAAAAGTGCACCGCTAAAGTGAAGACTAGAGTCTTGCACTTTACTTGGCCCACAATTTGCCATTTGTCAAGCTCCTCATGGATAGTAATTAAAATTTCCAAGTGTCAAACCTTAAGGGGAGAAGATTTTGACTTTTGGAAATTAATTACATTTGATTTAAGTTAATTAAAGAGAGGTTACAAGAAGGAATAGGGAGATGACACTTAGCAAATCATTAATGTTGAATCTTGGGATATTTTGAGCCATTAAAGAAGAACTTCCTTCCCCTAATTTAGATTCATTTTGGCCTAGAGGGAAAAGAGAGAGAGCAAGAGTGATCTTGTGAAGGGATCAAGGAAAAGCATATTTGATCTTCTAACTAAGATTCAAGATTGGTAAGTTGTTCAAAGATGTTTCTTGCTTTGTTTTCTTGAGTTGTATGGTTGGAAAATCAACTTCTTGTCCCTTCTTGTTTCTGGCTAAAATGGATATAGTGTAGAGAAGAAGGTTTTGTTGTTAAACATAGCTAGGACACTATGAATCAAGGTGGTTTCAAATGGTTTAATGCTGTTTCGAAAAGTTTTTCATGGTTGAACTCCAAGGGTATGGTTCGGCCACTTTCAAAATTAGAATATAGGATGAGTTTTTAGTGTTTTGATGCTTCCATTATGTCCAAAATGAAAATAGTATAGGATAAACCTAAAGAACAAGTGTTGGAGGCATTAGAATCAAAGTTGTGATTTTTGAGAAAACAAGCCCTAGTGTTCGGCCAAACTGAATCTGGAAGAAGGAATTTTCTTTTCCTACATCCAAGTACATATTTGGAATCTACATAAAAAATCATGTAGGAATAAACCGAAGAGAGGATTTTTAGGGTTAAAGGAACAAAGCTGTAAAATCAAAGAACAAAGATGGAAGATTTAAAGGGTTTAAAGAATTAGTTGAGTTATGTGTTGATTTTTATATGGTATGGCTAGCAATCTTGCTGCCCCTTTTGTGGTTTTCCATGTTAGGGTTTGATATTTGTGGAGGAGAGGAAGAGGATCAAAGAATCAAATAGCTTTTAGATCAAAGTAGTAAGATTTAATTAACTTTAATGTTGATTGTTGCATTGATTACTTGTAATTCATGCATGTTGATGTTATGGTTGATTGATCTTGCTACTGGGATTTCATTAAAATCTCACCCTCCCAAATAATCCAATATTTTAAGGCCTAAATCATCTAAAGGGAAGCTACAAATTTAAGATTAATTATGGTGGTGAACCATGAGAAAACAATTATATTTTGGTTATGTATAAGTATGCATGGTTGGTGTTTTGACTAAGTTTTGAAACTAATTTCTTTACAAAATTTGGTATACTTAAAGTTCACATCATGAGCTTCAATTTAATAGGTAGCACGTTAAAATTGGATAACTACGCAATTTATAATGATTTTTCAAATTTAAGGTCTAGAATCTAGGAAAAAGATTTTTTACCAAAATGATAGTAGTGACTTCCACAAAACCCTGACACTTTCTCAAATGGAATTGGTTTCACAAGATTATTTTTTTCCTGAAAGAGAATTCAAAGAGCTTTCTATAGAATTTTGAACCACTCTATTTTGATTTTTCTAGATTAAATTATGATTTTTTGAAGTTGGACAAAAAAAAAGGATTTTACCAAATGAACAGTAAAAATCTAAAAAGTAGCGTCCTCAACGTCCTAAATGAGATTTTTAAGCTCAAGACCATCCAATATGATCTAAATTGGTTCTAATTGAACTATAAGTTGTTCTAGTAGTAAGGTGAAACAAAAGGGGAGTAGCTTAATCCATGGTTTAGTTACAAAGTTTTGAATTTCTAAGTTTAGGATTTGTAATCTGTAGCTAAGCTATTTGATTATTTGTAATCAACTTTGGATATTCATTATGTGCAGCTGGATTGGCTTTTGTAGAATTTCTGTGCTTAAATATATGAAGTTTCATATATGTTCCATTGTAATCTTCTTGATTCTCTCTTAACTTGCATGGTTGGGTTATGATATTGAGCTGATTTTTTATTACATTGGACTAATTGCATTGGCTAATCCTACCACACACACTAAGTGCACTTAATAGGATCTTATGAAATAGGGTTCCATTGAGTGAGATCCTAGACTCAAAGAGTATTTGAGGTTTTTCTTTCAGAAACTTAGTGAATTTCTACTCCCACCAAATCAATTTCGAACTATGATAGCCTAAGTTCACTTCCAAAAGGGTTTTATCACTATTTTATGACTTGTTTTCTTTATTGCGTTTTTAATCTTCCAAAATCCAAAAATACATTTACATTTTGATTCAATTCAATTCATAGTTTCTAATGAAAAAACCTCTTTTTTTTTTTAAATCAGTTTACATTTCATGGCATAGAGTTAACTTATGTCCATTCGTTTAATGTTCCAGTTAAGTGAATGACCCGAGGTTTGTACCCCATAGTGCAATCCTTGGATAATCTTTGAATTTAACCTCTAAGGGCATAATGAAAGGTTGAATCAAATGGCACTATCGCCAGGGAGCCAACCAATTGGTTCTCTAGGTTAGCTTGTGTCATTTTGCTACTAATTGGGGTTAAGAGCCTTTTTAGGTTTCATGCTAGGTAGTTTAGGTTCATACTTGCCCATAGTAAAGGTTTTCATTTTGCCTAGCATCAAAATTTTAGAAATACAAACAAAGATACTGATTTTCTTCATTGTTCACACTTTGCATTTTGCATTTACACAGAATTGGACTATTTCCTGTTGTCTGTGGACTTTTGCCATGGCCAACTCCCTGTTTCGATGCAGCTAACGTGTAGAAATCTTCGAGGATCCCTCTCGGGACATCTTCACCACGACCAACCTGTATTTTCAAGCCACTTTCAACCATAGGACACTTTCACCATGGCATACTTTTGCTTTTTTGTGACAAACTTCTCTAAACAGTTTTGAAAATTTTACTTGTTTACCTTTCTATTTGTGCATACATACTCATACTCACCCATACACTTACATCCATCACATCCCATCCTTTTATTTAACTTGGTGTATTGAGTCAATTTTGTTTATCTTTAATCTCTTTTGAACTTTCCCTTGCATGCCCCGTAAACCTGAACTCCTACCTATAACCTAGAAATTGAAAGGAGTCAGAGAAAAATCAAAAAAGAGAGAAGAGTAGAGGGGAGAAGCAAGGTAGTTATTGAGGAAGAGAATATCTCAGTGGAATCTAGTTTGTCAAGCGGTGAGAGTGAATCCTTAAATGAGAGATAATGGCTGAAAACCCAGCTAATCCATAAAAACCTAACCTTAATGTCAACTAACCTAAGAATGGTGGCAATGGAGGCAATGGGAAGTAGGAGCGAGTTGGGGAGAATAATGGGAACCTTAAAAGGAGGACCATTAGGGAAGCTACTACCTCTGATGTGAATTATGATCCTTTTACTGCTGCTTGTCCTACCCTTGATATGAGTTTTGAAATTTAAGGATTGCTTATTACCTCTCTTCCCATTTTATGGTTTAACAGGAGAAGATCCCTACATTACCTTGTAGTCGCTATCCATGATTTGCCAAAGCATGAAACTGGTGGGTGCTTCTTCTAGATCAAGTGCTGTGAAAAGTCTTTCATCTATCCTTAGAGGGTAAAGCCAGGGAGTGGTACATGAGCTTTTCAAGACATGTAGCAAATGCTTACCATAGTTTGGAAAAATAAGAAAAGATTCTTAGAGAAGTACATTCCTGCCTCCAGAACTTCATTGATGAGAAGGAAATTTACTCTACATGGCAAGACTTTGATGAGACCTTCTATGATTACTGGAACCCGTTTTCAAGATCTCTTATCAGATGATGCCCTCACCATTAAATACCAGACGAGCAGTT
>NW_021631903.1:0-129155 GCF_004799145.2 Neltuma alba
TGATGATGATGAAATGGGCCTTATAGTCAAGGTTCAAGAAATTCTACAAAAACAGAACCGAAAGATGATGATGAAATGGGCCTTATAGTCAAGAGGTTCAAGAAATTCTACAAAAACAGAACCGGAAAGAAGTTTCAGCCGAAACGCAAAATTTCCTCATATCCGAACGAATCAAAGGATCCAATCATTTGCTTCGAATGTAAGAAGCCAGGACATATCAAGGCGGAATGTCCCCAACTCTCCAGAGCAAAGGATAAAGAAAAGAAGAAAGAAAGATTCAGAAAGAAGAAAGCCTTCGTCACATCAATCTGGGGAGACAGCTCCTCCGATGAAGAAGAAGAAAGTGACGATGAAGAGACAGCTAATATCTGTCTGGTGGCCCAAGAAAACGAGGACTCAGAAACAGACGAGGTAATAATTTCTGAACCATCTTATGATGAATTGCAGTCCGAATACAATGCTTTACACTTAGAATTAGTAAGAATTGCAAAAGAGTTAGTTAATTCTAAGAGAAGGATAAAGTTTTTAGAAGATCAACAATCAAAGGTTGAAGTCAATACTGACTCGACCTTGACTTGCAAAAGTTGTGAAAAGAATGAAAGAAAGATTGAAGATCTAACCAGAACCTTAGAAAAATTCACTAAAGGAAGCGAAATGCTTAAGGTGATTCTAGGAGCTCAACGATGCTCTATGGACAAGACTGGTATAGGATACGATCCAACCAAGATAAATCGAAAGGAAAGAAAAAGAGTAGTGGTAGATCATATCTTACATATTTTAGAAATTCTGTGCATTCCTCAAATCCTTTTGCACTTTGTTCTCATTGCAACCGTAAAGGCCATTCAACTTCTTCTTGTTACTATAAGAAGAAAGGAGACTACGGAACATTAAAATGGGTGCCCAAAGGTACTTATGCACCAAAAATAACTCATACTAACCAGAAAGGACCCAAGAAGGTATGGGTACCTAAAACATGATTGTAATTTTTGCAGGTATGTCTCAAGGCATCCAGAACAAATAAATGGTATATAGACAGCGGATGTTCCAGACACATGACAGGTGACACTGAGAAGTTTACATCACTCAAACCAAAAGATGGAGGAAAAGTAAGCTTCGGAGGAAACCAATCGGGAAAAATTGCTGGAATCGGAGAAATCGGAAGTGGTATAGGCATGAAGGTCGAGGACGTGTACTACGTGGAAGGTCTGTGTCATAATCTCCTCAGCGTCAGTCAGAGTGCGGACAAAAACAACTGGGTAATCTTTGATTCTGAAGAGTGTTTAATCATAAGCAAAGATGACCTACCCTTGAAGAAAGAAGAATTGAATACGAAGCTGAGAGCTCCGAGAGACGGTAACTGTTATACACTTCAACTTGGTTCTAAAACTTCTGAAAACTGTTTTATTAGTAAAAAGGAGGAAAGTTGGATTTGGCACAAACGTCTTGCACATGTCAACATGAATCAACTTTCAAAATTAATAAAAAGGGATCTAGTTGTTGGTTTACCAAGAATCCAGTATGAACGCGATGATGTTTGTGATGCTTGCCAAAAAGGTAAACAAACAAAATCTTCGTTTAAATCAAAGAAGATAGTTTCAACTGAAAGACCTCTCCAAATGATTCACATGGACTTGGTCGGTCCATCTAGAGTAAAAAGCTTCGGTGGAAATCTTTATACTCTTGTAATAGTTGATGACTATTCAAGGTTTACCTGGACTTTGTTTCTTTCCTCTAAAGATGAAACTTTTAATGCTTTCATGTTTTTGCCAAAAAGGTCCAAAATGAGAAAGGTATATCTATTGTGTCTATCAGGTCAGATCACGGAGGAGAATTTGAAAACAACGAATTCGCAGACTATTGTGAGGAACATGGAATTGACCACAACTTTTCTGCACCAAGGACTCCTCAACAAAACGGAGTAGTTGAACGAAAAAATAGAGTACTCACGGAGATGGCTAGAGCAATGCTAAATGAGAAAGGGGTCTCACAAGTTTTCTGGGCAGAAGCAATGAGCACAGCCTGCTATATTTCAAATAGAGCCTACATCAGAACACTGCTCGGGAAGACTCCATATGAATTGTACAGGGGAAGAAAACCCAATTTGTCACACCTAAGGATCTTTGGAAGCAGATGCTATATCCACAACAACAACAAAGAAAACCTGGGTAAATTCGATCCTAAAGCTGATGAGGGTTTGTTTCTTGGCTACTCTAATCGTAGTAAAGCATATAGAATTTTCAATAAACGAACCTTTACAATAGAAGAATCAATTCATGTGGTGTTTGCTGAAACTGAAACAATTTCGAAACCTGTAGATGATGATGCTGAAATCGTTCAAAATTTTCAAAAACTAGATTTGAACAAAAACTCGAACAAATTATTTTCAGAAACCGTTTCAGAAAACAGGGATGTTTTAAACGATCCCTCTTTACAAGAAAATCTAGAGCAGCCAAAGGCATGGAGACACAACCGAGATCATCCTCTGGATCAAGTCATCGGTAAAGTCAATGAAGGGGTCAAAACCCGGAGACAAATTGTCAATGAAGTTCTTTTCTCTGCTTTCATTTCTCACATTGAGCCCTCTAATATTGACGAAGCACTATCAGATGAATTCTGGATAGCTGCGATGCAGGAAGAACTTAATCAATTTGAGAGAAATCAAGTTTGGGAATTGGTACCCAGACCAGAAGACCATCCGGTCATTGGCACCAAATGGGTATTCAAAAACAAGCTCGATGAATCAGCTCAGATTGTCAGAAACAAAGCCAGATTAGTAGCAAAAGGCTATAATCAAGAAGAGGGAATCGATTATGAAGAAACGTATGCTCCTGTAGCTAGATTGGAAGCCATACGAGTTCTTTTGGCTTTTGCTTGCATCAAAGATTTCAAACTATTTCAAATGGATGTTAAAAGTGCATTTCTGAACGGTTATATATCCGAAGAGGTGTTTATCGAACAACCTCCCGGTTTTGAAAATTCAAATTTTCCAAATCATGTTTACAAACTTAAAAAGGCTTTGTATGGTTTGAAACAAGCGCCCAGAGCCTGGTATGAACGACTTAGCCATTTCCTTATAGAAAAAGGATTCGAAAGAGGTAAAGTGGATGCCACACTTTTCATCAAAAGAAATAGGAAAGATCTTTTGATTGTTCAAATATATGTAGATGATATTATTTTCGGTGCTACTAACGAAGATCTCTGTCAAGAATTTGCTAAGCTTATGCAGGGAGAATTCGAGATGTCCATGATGGGAGAATTAAACTTCTTTCTGGGATTACAAATCAAACAAAAGAAGAACGGTATATTTATCTCCCAGACGAAATATGTAAAGGAGTTGCTGAAGAAATTCGGAATGGAGAATGCTAAAAGTGTAAAGACTCCAATGAGCTCAACCTGTTCGCTTGATATAGACGAAGACGGGAAAGACATAAATCTAACAAGATATAGAGGGATGATCGGTTCCTTACTATACCTCACTGCAAGTAGACCAGATATTCAGTTCAGTGTGGGAATGTGTGCGAGATATCAGTCAGCCCCAAAGGAGTCGCATGAAGAAGCCGTGAAGAGGATACTCAGATATCTTGTAGGAACTCAAAATTTAGGAATCTGGTATCCAAAAAGAGGAACTGAATATTTAATGGGTTACTCAGACGCCGATCACGGTGGATATAAAACAGACAGAAAAAGCACCAGTGGACAATGTCAATTCTTCGGAGGATGTCTTGTCTCATGGTCAAGCAAAAAGCAAAACACCGTGGCAATCTCCTCTACTGAATCAGAATATGTAGCCACTGCCTGCTGTTGTGCTCAGATCTTATGGCTAAAACAACAAATACAAGATCTAGGAATCAACTTACGTGAGATTCCAATCTTATGTGATAATACGAGCACGATAAGTCTGTCCAAGAATCCAGTTCATCATGCTCGAACCAAACACATTGATGTTCGACATCACTTTATTCGTGATCATGTTCAAAAGAAAGATGTAAAAGTTGAATTCATCCCCACTGAATATCAGATAGCCGACATCTTCACAAAACCACTAGACCAACAGAAGTTCAGCTACTTCAGAGGAGAATTGGGAATGGTAAATCCCAATGAATTGTAAGAAATTTCATACTATCTCTCAAGATTAAATGTTTAAATTTATTGTTTTGATGATAAAATAACTAACTTAAGCATCGGAGTATGTAGAAATTTGTTTTGCAGGAAGCTCTGTTTCGATGAAGAAAAACAGAGGTAAACAGAGTATGAGATTATCGATCAATTGATCGATAATCATGAAGGCAAGTGGGAGATAATTTATCGAACAACTGATCGATAAATTCACTTTGTAAAGAAAGGGAATTACTCCAACACTACAATTATCGATAACGTGATCGATAAAATAAATATCGATCAGAACATCGATCAAGAGCCTCAAGGTTCCGAGACTCATCCGTCAAAATTGGTAAGCATTGATCGATAAGCTGACCGATAAGCTTAATTATCGAACAAATATTCGATAAATTACATCAGGTACGCATTTCTTTTTACTTATTTTATCGATAATATGTTCGATAAATGCATGATCGATAACGTAATCGATAAAACTGATCTTTGTTCAAGTGTGTTCTTCATAATTATCGAACACGTGATCGATCAAGTGTTGATCGATAACTTAATCGATAATTTCAAGAACTATAACGGTACTGTTCTGAAATCCATTCGTCAGTTTTTCGAACCCTAACTCGAACATTTCCCGTCCCCTGCTCTTCGCAACGGTCGATTTTCACCACTATCTTAAATTCTTCCACCGTTACACCGATCGAATCCTTCTCTGCTGCATTCCAAACCTTCACCCACCTCAAACTCACCGATTAATCTGTCAAAAACTCGCTCAGCACCTCCGAAATGGCTCGGGTGAAGCAACCGAACGTGGAAAAGGGAGAAGCACCGGAGAAACAGCCTCAATCGAGTGACACCACTGCTTCGGGTACTCGAAAGCGCTACAGACCGAAGGTGAGGGAGGAATCAACGAAGAAGAGAGCTACTCTGAAAATCCGGGAAAGTCGGACCGAAGAACAACCGGCCTCTCTCAGAAAGTCTCCCCGGTCCAAATCAAAGCTACCGATTGTGACTGAGGAATCGGAGACCGAGTCGGATGATGGGGTCTCAGTTCAGAAAGCCGTGGAATCAGCCTTGAATATCTCTGTCCCCAAGCAACCGAGAAAGAAGAAACAGAGGGCAAGTGAAGGAGTCGCTCGGGAAATCCCTTCTGTAGGTATACCCACTGAATTTTCTGAGTTATTATCTGGCAATCTCGATAATGAAGTTAATATAGCAAGGTATAAGGCCGATTTTGCCAATAGAAAATTCTGTCCTGTGGTATCTGTTGATTTAGAGGGTCTGAAGAAAAATAAACAGATTGAGCTTGATTTAAGTGACCCACTGCAGCATTATTCGAATTGGTTAATTATTGGTGGTGAATACTGTCCCGAAGTGGTTAAAAGATTCTACTGTAATATGGAATCAGTAGAAAAATATGATGATAAAGACAATCTCATAGAAAATTGTCTGAAAGTTACACTGAGAGGAAGAGCTTTTAAAATAACCAGTGCCAAAATAAATGAGCTGCTAGGGACTCAAGATTTTGTGCGAGGTGGTGACATGAATGAAGTAAAGGCCTATAGAATCTTAATGCAGAACAGTGATTATCCCGGTGAGCTGAATTTCCCACCTAAGCAGATGTGTGACTTCTATAGGATCATTCATTACATCTATTCTAGGTGTATGGTAAACAAATCCGGTAGCTTCTCACATCTCACTCAGGATGATTATCTTCTACTAGCCCGGATTATTAGTGGGGAAAAGATTAATATTGGGGATCTTATTTACTCTGAGATGAAGGACTTTGTTCTTAATAAGTCCAGATCAACCCCAATCCCCTATCCTCAGTTGGCCACCTATTTCCTTCAGGCACATAACATTGCTCCTTTTGAGCCTGGGGAAATCAAGACTAAGGTTCCTGGTTTTGGCCTCACTCAACTCCACAAAATGAGGATTTCTGTTCCCTTTACACCATCACAGAAAGTATCTCAGAAGGATAAGGGAAAGCAACCTGCTGCTAGTACATCTCGGACCCAGGATGAAGCTGAATCCACTGCTGCCCCATCTCATACCCCTGGTCCATCTTTTATGGAGAGATCACTCAGGGAAATGTTTCAGGCTGAGCTTCGGGCTTTTGAGACCAGAGTCTACTCCACTGCCAGAGATTATGGGGAAGTTTCTGACCGGAAGTTTGATGGCATCTCTAAGATTCTGGATCTTCACCAACAAGCTATGGTGGTTTTGGAAAGAGAAGTCACCGAGAGGTTTAATTCTGTGGACAAGGAACTCCAAGAACTTAAAGGCTTAGTTACCTCTCTCTGCCAGCACTTCACTCCACCTAGCACAAGCTTCAGCTATGAGGATCTGCTCTTCCATCCTCCCTCTCCACCGCACCCTGAGCCTGCACCTCCTTCTTCTCCTTTACCCACTTCTCCTATTTCCACCACTTCTCCTTCTGTTCCATCTACTTCTACTTCTGTCCCTACGACTCTTGCTCTTATCACTGTACCCCAACCTGTTCACTCCCTCCATTTTCCATCTATTTCTCCACTTTTTCCTCTTCCTCCTCTCCCTATTTCCCTAACCATTCCCTCGGTTCCTACCCCTTCTGATGCTGACAAAAAGGGGGAGAAGAAAACTGATGATACTTCGTAGTTTATATGGCTTTATGAGTTGCTTTTTGTTATCTGACTTTATATGGCTTTGGTTCTATGTCATGACTTTATATTATCCCTTTTGTTATCTCCTTTATGTATCTGGATAGTGTTTTTATCGATAATGTGTTCTTAATATTTATCTGCCCTTTTTCATGCTTTTTGAGAATATGAAACTGGTTGATGTTCTCTCTGATAAATGATTCATAACCTGTGTTTTGTCATCATCAAAAAGGGGGAGAATGTTAGGATTATAGTTTTGATGATAACAAGTCAGAATTTCAGGGTTAAGTATTTTGATCGATCAACTGATCGAGCAATCAGTTATCGCTAAGGTTTCAGATAAATGATCAAGTATAAATCGGGTCTATAGTAGTCTTTTTGATCGAAGAACTATTCGATGAATAAATTATCGATAAAGTGATCGGTAATCGCTAGCGTAAATATCACATAAGACTTTGGGAAATTATCGATTAAGCTGATCGATAATATCAGGTAAACAATCGAGTTACTGATAAGAGACCCAAATCTGAAGTGTATTTATCGATCAAGTTATCGATAAATCAGTCATCAATAACGACTTCGATAAAAGGTAACACTCTCTACTTGTTCTGCACATTAGTTCTGTTACAAGTTTATCGATCATATTTTCGATCATCTGTTTATCGATTACGTGCTCGAACTTTATGCTCTAACTCTCTGAATGCAGGTGATCAAATTCACTGATAGATCGATAACTTTATTGATCACAAAATTATCGATCACATGATCGATAATCAATGTCCTTATCTACTCTTACTCAATTTTGCTAAAGCTAAATTATCGATAACATTATCGATAACTTTAACTTATTTGCTCAACAAAAGTTTTCACATAACGTGATCGATAAAGAGTCTAAGAATTGACATATTCGCATTAAGTTATGGTGAACGAATGTTCGATCAAGTTATCGATCACTGGTTTTTCGATAATATGATCGATCATCCAATTCCATGAAAATCATGTTTTCACAAAAGGTGATCGATAACCAGTTTCCTTGCCTTAAAGGATTAATCTTCTCTTCATAATTTATTCGATCATTTGTTCGAATATTCATTGTTCGATTAAATGTTCGATCTTTTCAGATAGCCTGTGTTCTTCATTGAATATATACATACCCATGGTTTATCGATAACATTATGCATTATATATTTATCGATAAGATGTTCGATCATCAATGACTGAAGCTTCATTTCAATAACATTTAAATTATCGATAATCTGTTCGATCAATTATGTGATCGATCACTTATTCGATCATGCAATAATTTCCTCTTTCTATGATAATTCTTAAAGTCAATGATCCAACACTTGATCGATAATTTTAGTGATCTACTTCGAAAAGTCTTCATTCTGGTTATCGATAACTTGATCTATCATCAAGTAATCGATCACTTTTTCGATCAAACTAAACCAGAATGACATTTTGTTCTTCTTACTGATAAATGATTTCGGCACAAATCCTTGAATGATAGATTAGCTTTCTTTCTGTATTCAAGATTAAAGCACTCACCACAAAACTCTCACTTGTTCTAAGTTTGAAATATGCAGATTAATGAAAACGAGTGCAACGGCTCTTCAACGGGATTACGTAGACTGCGACCTACAGTGTCAGAAACTCAGACGCATTAATGGCGGAGTTGTTAAAACCAGTGAAACACGCAAACGAAGTCACAACGGCTAGAAGCCCTTCCGTCTAACGGCTATTTAACGATATCAACTATAAAAGGCGCGAAGAGGCATTAATGAAGGAATTGAATACCTGAACTACCACCTGCGATTATTTAGTTACACATTCAATACTCTGTTTTTCACTTTACTACTGAGCATCAGTGTTTATCATTGAATTCACTCTGTAAGAGAGCCATTCACTACTCTTATTAAAAACTTGAGAGACACTCAAGAGTGTGGACTCTTGAGAGGGGTTGTATCCTTACGGGAGTAAGGGGGAGTGATTGAGCGATTCAATTACTGTACCGAGGCACCAAGAGCCCTGTCGATCTTGGAAGATAGTGAAATACTCAGAGGTGTTCTGGGGACTGGAAGTAGGTCACGTGGATTAGACCGAACCAGTATAAATCTTGTGTCTCCTCTCTGTGGTTAAAATTCTCCTTACTCTGACTCTCTGTTTTTATTCAATACTTGCACGCTTTTAGTTTTAAATTTTTGTAACTCACCCAATTCACCCCCCTCTTGGGTGAGATTGTTTCTAACAGTTTTGTCATGATGAACCAAAGAAAGTGGTGGCGAATAAGAATTCTGGTCATGACGAATAGAGATAGTGACTCTCAGATGCTGAGGAGGTATCTTGGCATGACTTAATGGACTATGAGGTCCCTGAGAGTAAGACTGATAGAGCTTAGAGAGAGGGTTGTAGCCACTATTTAAAAGCTATCAGATTCCCCCTCAAGAGGAAGAGTAATGATGAGTTGAACAAGATAGTTAGGGGTTGAGTCTATACACCGCTAAGAGGGTGTAGTGGCCACCTAAGCTGGGCAAACTCTTGAAGCCTCGTTAGAGATGGGGCACTATGATAGAGTAGCTATCTCAAGTTCTTGAATAGATAAATAGGAACATGGAGATAGTGAAGTCAAGGTAGATAACCCTAGTGGAATTCTTAGGGATTAAAAAGAAGAGAAAGAGATGAGAGTAAGATAGATAGTTATGCGAGGAACTAGCATTATGAGGTCGGCATGTTCCTGATGATGTTAAGAGATTCTTAGTCACTTGGGGTTAGGTTGAGAGGCACCCTTCACAGAGGATATGGTCTTGGCTATCAGTCTTCCTAGAGAAAGTGGGGAACTAGTCCTCCGAGTCAGAATTGATACTGCTCTAAATAAAGTAAGATACCCTGTACGAGCAGGAAAGGGAAGCAGTCGAGGCAAGGCAAGCGGAGTTGACTTCACCCCAATAGAAGCATGACTAGCCAAGAATAAAGCTAAGGTTCAATGTCCCTAAGCTTAGCAGAGAAGGGCAAATTTAAAGAAAAAGAACCTCAAAAGTCCTCTCCCTATAACTTCCTGAAACAGCTGCGAATAGAAAAGAGGCTCCCTCTTGTAGGGATAAGATGTCCGGCTAGCATTCTACGGACATAGCAACCAGTAAGAGCTTACACTTCTTGCATTAAAATGTCAGACATTATGCATGTTAGAGTATGCTCATACTGAAAAGTAAAGTAGAGGAAAGAGAAGTTGCATAAGTCCTCTCTCTATACCGTTCTAAAGTAGTAAGAGACGGTAAGAGCAGCTGGAGGAGTAAGAGAACTCCTAAGACAGATTGGCTTAGGCACCTAAAGAGATAAATAGGTGGCCTGGGGAATTGACAGGAGGTTTAAGAAATGGTATTAGCTCTTGGAATAATTTTTGGGGAATTATTAGTATGGTGACCAACTGAGTGGAGATGACTTCACTTAGTCCTATGGTCTAAGTCTCCTAGAGATTGGTACCTATTTGGAAAGATGAGGACCAGGGATGAGTTGAGGATATGGAAACCTCCTTCAGTTGTAAACCAGTACTGAGAGAGTACCCATGATTTCCTTCCAGATAACCTTATCATTAATTAAGTTGGATTCAATTTCCTTCCGATTAATAGAGGAAAGCCAAAGTTAGAGGAGTTAGAGCCATAAGACCTAAAAAAGAGACACTAAGGCTAGCTCTAAATACAGGAAGAACCCATGTGATATAGAGACAGACTGAGTATTGACGGGTAAATTCTTAAGATGAGACGAGAGACAAGAATGTAAGCTGAACAGACTTGACTAAAGATAGAATAAGAAGGGCCTAAGATAGCAAGGTACTAGGGTTCGCGCCTATCAGCACTATTCAGTTAAGCGTGCTTAGGCAAAAGTAACCCAATGATAAGTAACCGTTAGGAAGTTCTTGTAGAGGTCCTGACTAAGGTATAAGCAGAGTATTGGTTCAAGCAAAGCCCAGTATGAGAGAAAACCTAATTAGAAAAGTAACGGGTGACTAGGATTGGTCCAATTGATATTATGATAGTGAGGTGTTTTCTTCAAGGGAAATAGATATAGAAGAGAAGTAAGAAATGATAGATAGTAACCTAAGAGATAGGTAGTCCCTGCTAAGAGACTCCCCTCAGGAGAGGAATGGTTGGGCTAAGAGAGCTGGACCAGGGAATGAGTCAAAGTTGAAGACGTCTCCAGAGGGTAATGGCTAAGAGTATGGTAAGCCAATAAAGAATAGGAGTCTAGACCCTAATAGGGAAGCAGGGTGACAACCTAAGCCTAGGGTAATTAGTTAAAGGTGCCTGACTGGAAGATCACACAGCAGAAATGTTTTAATGATCAATGCCTGCTGTGTAATATGGTCACTTTATGATTAGCATATGACCATAGAAGTAATGGGTAAAGGTACAGTAACTGAAAGAGAGCCTTTAATTGTCGTTCGCTTAGAGGTTCTCGCTCAAAAATTTATCCAAGCTATGCAGTAGTGCAAACTCGGGTCATTCTCTTTTGGGAGCCTAAATTAGATGTCTAAGTTAGATTAATGCTATGCAGAGTGATGAAAGAGGGGTTTTTGGTGTTTTTAGCCATTAACGAAATGCCAAAACTAAATGCAATTAATTCAAATCTAAGTTACTTGTTTTTTGGATTTTTCTAAGATAGTAGTAATGAAGTGAAGTTAATGATATGTAATCTCTTGAATACAGCTTTGAAGCAATCATAGTTCAAAATAATTTTTGGGAGTAGAAATCACCAAGTTTTCTAAATGAAAAACCTTAAAGAACTCTTTAAGTCTAGGATCTTAATCAATGTCACCCATTTCATAAGATCCTATTAAGCTCACTTAGTGTGTGTATTAAGATTAATTAATGTACTTGGTTAAATGCAAGCCTAAATCAACTCAACAATCACACAATACCATGCAAGACAGAGAATATCAAAAGAGTTGCATAGAAACATACATGTAACCACATGTATTGAAGCTCAAATTCAACACTAAATAATCCAATACACAAGACAATCATCCAGAATTGATTACAACCATAATCAAAATAGTTCAGCCCAAATTTACAAATCCTAAGACCTAGAAATTCATAAACAAAGAACTAGAACTTATAGATGAAGCTAACTCCCCTTTGAAGCTCTGTGAACTCATGCTTCTTCCACCATATTCAAGAGTTAAGAAGCTTAGCTAGTCATAACTCTTGAATCAACTCCAACTAGGTATTGTTCTTCAGCCATGGCAGCAGCAGATGGAAGAAATGGAAATGGGATTAGGGTTTCTGAGGTGGAAATGAGAGAAGAGAATGAAAGATATGAAGGTGGTGGCTGAATAATGGTCATCCCCTCTCATCATACCCAAAATAGGGTTTCTAACCCGAAACTTACGTGCATGGGTCGGTTTCTGGGCATGGGTAGGTCAAAATTTCCCGAAATGGTCGGGTCTGAGATTTGCTGCTTCGAGAGGTTCGCCGCGGCGAAACATGGTAGAGAGCCCTTTCTTCACGGATGAGTTTTCGCCGCGGCGAAATAAGATGTTGGCCGCGGCGAACTTTGGCAGAGGATCCTTTCCTGCTTCTTTTGCCTTGAGTTCTTCAATTCTAGCCCCAAATCTTTAGTGTCCTACAATAAAAAAGTAACAAATTGAAGTATCAATTGTCCTAGAAGTCAATTGAATCCAATTAACAACCAATTATGACAATTTAATCCTCAAAATGACACTAACTTAAAGTAAGAACTATAAATCTAAATTAAGCACAATTTTCATTAAAAAGGACCAGAAAGTATAACAAAATCATGGATAATGATGTGAAAAGAAACTAAAATCTTGAGCTCAATCAGTAACCAGTCAGAGGTATAAGTCAATGCCCTAGTAAGGGAACTGAATGTCAACCTGTACCTTAAGTAATCAATATGACCTCAATAGAGGCATGGTAACAGAATGAGATGTTTTGAGGTTTGTTCAAATCCCTGAATAGAGGTGGAAATTCCTGAGGGATAGTGAACCAAGAAGAACAGAGATTATATGACAACGAATGAAGGGTCAATGATGACATTGGTGCCAGACCTAGATACCGCACAGCAAGGTGATTAAAACAATTACTATATGATGTGATGTGATGAGGGTATAGTGATCAATACCGGACCAGAAAAATAATTGGTCAAGAGGTGAAGAAAGTTAGAGAGAGTAAAGTGAGGCAAGATCCCTCTTGAGGATGGAGATGAAAGGAAATGAATAAGAACATGATAGTGGATGGTTGCATTAGGAACTAATGAACAAAGAGAGATAAGCAAGTTCCTTGTGATATCTAGAGCTAGATGATGCTTAGATATATGATAATGTTAAGGACTAAAACAATATTCTTTTATGTCCCTAAGGTATCCAAGAGCGTGCAACCATGGCAATTAGGCCATTAAGGAATCTAAGAAATGAGATTCCTATAGATAGATGCCACTGCTTATAAGATTGAGTAATCCAGTAGAGAGGCTCCCTTTGATAGGGATATGGTATTCGAGGAATGTACCTTGGCCGAGATTGCATATGAGGAAAGTCTTAACCATAAAGTACCTCTCTAAGATTGGGAAGTGGTTCTCCGGATCAGAGTGACACTGCTTTAATAAGAGTAAGCTATCCTCTGAAGGAATGAAACATAAAGCAAGTGGTTGAGTTGACGATGCTCCAGTTAAAGCAATCTGTCCTCCCACAGGAAAAGTAGAAGCAGCCAAGATAAGGCACAGGATGGACCTTACCCCAGAGAGAGAGAGTGAAACTGGTTAAGACAACAGAAGTGTGATATGCAAACAGGTGCTCCTCGAGCTTAACAGGGTACTACGAAATACTGAAGTATAATGAGAATGTGATGATATAAGTCCTCTCCTGATGCTATCTGAATTATTAAGAGACAGTAAGGACTACAGAGTCTTAAGACAAGGCAAGCCGGCATTGATGCAACGGCAAGTTAGTGGGCTCTAGAGATGAGCCAGTGCCTAGGGATTCGAAAGGCATAAAGAAAGGAAAGTGACTTAAGGAAGCTAAAACTAAGGGCTAAAGAAATATGGAAAGGCTAAGAATTCTAGGAGTTGACAGAAAGGATTGAGTAAGGCCTAAGAAGACAATACTGATATCTGTGATCAGTCTTGGGGAATAATTAGTCAAGCTACTAGCTGAGTGGAGGTGACTTATTTTATTACTCAACTCTAGGGTCTAGAGTCTTCTAGAGATCCTAAGATGGCTCAGATTGATGATAGTATTCCAGGGTCATAGTAGATCCTAAAGAGGCTTACGGTAGAGCACAGTAGCTCTCGAGGTCATAGTAGACCAAGCCTAAGAGAAAATAGCTAAGCCATAAGGGTAAGAGTACAGTACCTCTTTAGGAAAACAATGACCAGAGATGAGTTTAAGATACTGAAATCTTCCTCAGCGGTGGACTAATATAGAGAGAGTACCCTTGACTTGTTCCAAATACCTCTATTGTTGATTAGACTTTGCTCAATTCTGTTCTAGTCAATGAAGAAAAGAAAGGAGATACGCCCTTAAAGTAAAGAGGAATGATAGGGTACCGAAAAGAATAGATAAATGCGGTATTAAGAGAACCTAAAATGTCATGGTATAGTAAAATACCATGAAGACAAGCACACTATCGTGGTATTATTATGAAAGAATGAGCCTAAAGTATCGGAAGAATGTGAGCAGTGGTGACAGAATGCTTAAAAGCAAAGGCCATGCTCATATGAATGACAAAAAAAGTTTAGAATGACGAGTTATGTAATTATGAAGCCAGGGTGGAAACATGGAAATGAGGTATAATGGAAAGTTGAAAAGGTCAGAGTTAAGTATAAGTAGGGATATTCTCTTGAGGTAACCTCTCATTAAGGGTAAGAATAGAGATTTGACCCGAAATTTCGAGGATGAAACTTTTTTGAGAGGGGGAGAATTGTAACATCTAGACTTTTGGGCCTAGAAGCATCAAAAGTAGCCTGAATTGGATAGGCTACCAGACCCTTTTGAGCAGAAGTCCCAAAGATAAGAAAGGAAGTCAAAGAAGTTTTAGTGACTAAACTGCAAAGTAAAAGTTTTTCAGGGGCTTCAGTATAATCAAGGTCAGAGACTCCAGTAAAGTCTCGAAGGTCTAGAAAGAGAAAAGAGACTAGATATAGGCCAAAGGTTAAGTTAGAAGCCTCAAAGAGAGGATTATATGAAGTTAAGTCCAAGCAGGGACTAAACTGTAAATTCAAAAAGTTATGACCAGCAAGGGCAAAAATGAAAGAGTGTACAGAAAATTCCAAGAAAATCCCAAAAAATGGGAAATAATATTCTAAGACTCTTCTATGAAGAGAAAAGACGAAAATACCCCTGAGATAGTTTAAATGGAATTTATGAGGTTAAGGCCAGTAAAAAGTACACTGTTTGAGGTAATTATTTAAAATAGCAAGAGACCTCAAAAATGTACATAAAAATGAGGATTAATTGGTTGAAAGGTTATGCTAATTTATAAAATTAGTCCCGCAACCAAAAGGCCAGTGGAATGGCTTTGATAAATTAAAGAGCAGATTATACCGATAAAAGGGTATTTTAGTAAATGATTTTTATACAAGGCTTAGAGGAAGTGTTATGGCCTGAGAAAATTCATAGATACTCTCTACACTAAGGGGAGTTTATGGAGTAGACAGAAGAATTTTCTGAACCCCAGAAGGCCATAAAGAAAGACGGAGAAATGTGGGCCAAGTAAAATAAGAGGAAACTTAAGGGCTAAGTTAAGATCCGACGGTTATGATCTAATCTTCCTTCTCCTCCACCATTTTTGTGACACGTGGCATGTTCTAGAAGGATGATGCAAGGATGATGCAGGAGGATGATGTAAGGATGATGCAAAAGTCCACTTGAACTTCCAAAATTGCCCTTACTCCTTCTTCTAGCTACCAACGGCATTTTGGTCCATTCAAGCCAACTTTTTGGCTATAAATAGGCACTAACACTAGGGGAAACTCTGCTGTCCTTGCATCTAGAGAGATAAAGAACTATTTCTAGTGAGAGAAAGTCTACTTAAGTTCAAGCTTCAAGATCAAGGTATGTGGTGGCTGTAGCATCTGATTTGATACCTATTTCGAATTAGTTACTGTGCGTATCTGATTCTGAAATTTTTTATGCCTAAATTACACTCTGTAAACTTTAAATCCATGTGTAGAATACATCATTTGGATATGTATACGATTTATGGTGATTTTTCAAAGTTAGGGTTTGAAATCTGGAAACATTGTTGAACTTTTGGAAGAGTTTCGAGTTTCGTACAATTCCGGTACTGTTCGGCATAGGATTGGTTCCTGAAACTATTTTTTCTTTAAATTTAGGGTTAAGGTACAGTTTTAACAATAAAGTATTACACCAAGAGCATCTGGCACCATTTAGTCTTGAAGGGTGCAAAATTAGACACAAACATTTAAAAATGGAGTAATTTTACCACTACTGTTAACCTGGTTAAATGTCCATCTCTTTTTTTTTTGCAGTAGATCCCACTTGTTTTCACATTTCTCCTCTCTTCTCATTGTTATTCTTTCTCTTCATTTCTTTTGTTTCCACAAACTCTTCCCTGTCTTCTTCACTTTTCTTGGCATTCTATGAACTTCTTATATCATCTCTCTCATTAACCCATGATGATTACTCATTTACTCCCTTATTTGTTTTCTCTCCCATTAACACATGATAACTACTTCTTAGTAATTCGGTTATTCTTTGATTTCTTCTTCATCACTTTTCCTTCTTTCCCTGTTAACATATCCTTTTAGACAATCCCAAATGCCTTGCGACCGATTATTCTATTGGCATTGAAGTACGTGGGGGCAGTCTTGAGATCCTAGTAGTTGACTTCTTTTAGCATTTTGATGATTTATTTGGGTTTGTTGACTTGTTTAACTATTTTCTAGTACACTCGAAAATAACGCTTTCCCAAACAGAGCCAAACCGAAAGCACCTGGCATCACGGATCCGAGCCCTTGCTTTCAGAGTACATTGTGGTAGGATAATTTACTGTTCTTTTGTTGGGTGCTTGAGATCGATTCCAATGTGTCTTTAGTCAGCAACTTCCATATGCTGTCAAGGTCCAGACCCACATGGTTTTGGTAAAGGCCGTTGAACTCAACATCCTTGAGTGTGTCGAACTCAACCACCAAAATTCAAGGGGTAACACTTGTTGCGTTAAGGAGCCCAAAAGAATCATCAACATCACTGACGGTTTCATCGTCTGTTGTGATCAAGAAAGCGAGTATGCTGTTGATGGACACTGAATTTAGGTTGGTCGTTGTTTTGGGGAGCTTTGCTAGTACTGGAGCTAGGGACGACAAGGTTGGCAGAATCTCATTAGTTTGCATGTGTGAGTGGTTCGATTGCCAAAGAGTGATAGAGAGAAATATGAGAGGCAGAGAGATAAAGGGGAGATGACATGTGAGAGATTATAATTATAGGTGCTAACAAGGGGGAGAGAGTGTGTATTTCGAAGAAAAAAAGACATTACAAAAGAAGAAAACTATGAGGAGAGAGAAGAAATGAGTTCAAACAATTGGCACCCACTTTATAGAACGAGACGGACGTTTGGCCAAATTAACGGAATTGGTAAAATTGCTCCATTTTTAAATGATTTCATCTAATTTTGCACCCTTCAAAAGTAAATGGTGCCAAATGCTCTTGGCACAAAACTTTATTGTTAAAATTACACCTTAAGGAGATTTCAGTGAGACTTGGAAGCACTCAATTTGGATTTTTCTAGATTTAATTATGAATTTTCAAAGTTGAGCAAAAATTCTGGAGTTTCTGCATGAACAGTACTCGCGAACCAAAATTTTAGATTTGGTATTCTTGAATCTAAGGCCATCTAAAGTGGTCCTAATTGACAAGAAATAGATCTTAAGGATGGGAAATGATAAGATTTATATTAGAAAAGCTAGAAAGAAAACCCTAAGACTAAGAGAAAGGGTTGAGGTTCAAGAAAGCTAGTCTTGAACTTTATGTAATCTAATGGTCCTAATGGATTGTGTGATCATTATGGTTATGTTTAGGACCTTTGGAACATCCAAGAGGATGTTTGGTGATGTTGACCGAATGCCCACATGGTTGGAAAGTCAAGGGAGTCAAAGGAAAAGTAAGAGGAAAGCTTGAGGTGCAAGGTAGTGAACTTACCCTTTATGTGCTTGACATAGTATGCTCATGTGTTGGTTTGTATTTGTTGTTTGAATGATGTTGTGACATGATGATTGTTGCTGGAAATGCTGTTTTTAATATGTTCCCATGGCCATGCATTTTTATACCAAGCATAAAGCATGATGGCATGTCACTAGTTAACTTAAGTTTATGAAAAACTACATACCATACACTAGCATCCATCTTGTGCATGTATGTGGTAATGTTTGCTACTGAGATTCCCCCGAATCTCACCCCTTCGTAACCAACCATTTAGGTCGATCAATGATGGGCACTAATGGCATAAGAAGCAAGGAGAAGTGGAGAATTGTTGATGCTAATGATTGATACTAATATTCAATGTATAATTCTCCTATGTTATAATTATGTTGTGAATGCCATGTATTTAATTATAAAGCTTATGGCATGTATAGGAATGTATGAGCATGAATGAGAAAAAGTAAGCCCATGTTAGGTATGCCAAAGAAATAAAAAGAATTAAAGTAAAGAGATGTTAAGGGATAAAACGTAGGTCATGGAGCAATTAGTTTCGAGCTTCAGTTTGACCTATCATATGAATGAGTTAAGCTACGAAATTTGGTATACTTATAGTTCACATCCCAAGCTTTAACATGAGTGGTTAATCACCTCGTTTGGATGTGTATACGAAGAGATATGAATTTTCAAAGTTAAGGTGGAGAATCTGGAAAGTCCAGATTTTTACCAAACGAATAGTAATCTTAATCCAATAAACTGTACGTTTTCAGTGAGGGTGAGTTCAGTTGAATATTTTTCCCTTAAGGAGCACTGAAAGAGCTTTCAGTAGAATTTTGGAACACCTCCATATGATTTTTCTAGAATTAGTTATGATTTTTCAAAGTTGGACCTGTAATCTGAAAACTGGACAGTGAACAGTAATTTTCTGAAAATTAACGTCCAAATTGAAATTTTTAAGTGTAAGACCATCCAACATGGTCTGGAATGGTTCTAAATGAATGCTAAGGTATTATATACCCCCAACCTCTGTAACACCTGTAGCACCTACAATACCAGTTGTACCTGCCCTTACTCTGCCCAGTCGTGAGATCCGTAGTGTGGGTCAGCTGAGTGACCGGCTGAGGTTCTTAGGGCGTCACATTAGGAGGGATGTGGACGCAGACCTGAGAGTACACCTAAACTACCTCCAGGGTGTGAGAGAGCTATACCAAGCCCATAAACTAAGCAACCCTTACCCAAAACCTTTTGATTGGTCATGTGAGATGGTAGAGGTTCTACCCAGCACTCCATTCTGGACCCATGAGATCATCCGCCTGAACTACATACTTGGAGATGATGTGGAGGACAGGATCCAAAGCCTTCAGGGCTTTGTTCTTGTTCACTTTCTATAGGTGATTAGGACCCTCCTATTACTAACATAGGATGTATTTGGTGTAGCTAACCATAGTAGGTTAGGCTGGCAGTGCTTGGTGTATGTATGCTTTGAACTGCATTGTTGATGCCTAATGCTTAAATGTTGAATGATGTATGCCTCTTTTGTTAAATAAAATCCAAGCATGATATTTACTTCTTATTCCTTATTATGCTATCCGGTTAGTTAAACACAATGGTTAGAACCCGAAAAAATCCTTTGCCAGAGAGACCCCCAGTTCAAGATGCAAGGGTCCCTCCCGATCCATTACAAATAATTTTGGAATGTCTTGAGCAGCAGCAAAAGACCATCGAGGAGATGAGGGCGGCACAAGCTTGCCAGGAACAAGAGAGGGATGCGGCGATAGCCGTAGCGGTAACAACAGCAATGGCTAACCTCGACAGGAAGCAACTAGAGGAAGAAACCTCAGCAGCGCAAGCAATAAAATCATTGCCTAGACCGGCAATGCCAGCAGTAGACCCCGATAGCATCCAGTAGTGGATGACTTGCTTTTGCAAGCATTAACCGCTGTCATTCAACGGAGTGTTTGATGTCCAAGCGGCAGAAGACTGGATTAACCGCTTGGAGAAGATCTTTAAAGTATTAGACTGCCCGACAGAGTGGAAAGCCCAGATGGCAATTTACAAGTTAGAGAAAGATGCTGACCGCTGGTGGAAGAATACTGAACTTATTCTGGATGCTCAGAACACGAGAGTGACATGGGAAGTGTTCCTGGAGCAATTCCATGAGAAACATTTTTCGAGGTCAGTCAGGGATGAAAGAGAAGCGTAATTCTTGACCCTGAAGTAGAAGGATAATGAGCCATTTGATGAGTATTTAGCTAAGTTTATCCGTCTCTCCTACTACTCTAGTTACCTGCATTACCGAGATGATGAGAGGTGGATGACGGAAAAGATGGTCAGAGGACTAAAGCAGTCCTTAAGGGAGATGATTGCTCCTAGGCAGTTCAAGCACTTCAACAAGGCAGTTAAGGCCTACTGAATTATAGAAAATAGCCTGAACCATCATCTGATGGTTAAGTCTACTCCCAAGTTAGAGAAGGGAGATCAGGGTAGTACCTTTTCTAATGCCAACAGGAAGAGAAAGAGGCCATGGGACAATCGAAAGAGCAAGAACAGAGGCAAGCCCTCAAATGGCAAGGAATGCCCAACCTGCGGCAAGAGTCATGGTGATAGACCATGTATGGCCGGGTAGAACGTTTGCTACACTTGCAGCAAGCCCAGAAACTTCTCAAGAGAATGTCTGCAGAATACAAAAAAGGCAAGGCCATGTACCCAAGGACGAGTATTTGCCATCACAAGGGAAGAAACCCAGAAGTCACCGGAAATAATCTAAGGTATGATCATTATTAACAAACTTCCCAGTATTGCAATGTGTAATTCGATTGCTAGTCATTTTCTTTTCTTGTATGATTGTTCTAAAAGACTTGGTTGAATTATGAATATGTTGTCGAATGATATACATGTGCCCGCACCAACACACAATAGGGTAATTACATCTGGTGTGTGCTTAAACTATATAGTTTGTTATGAGCACTATTGTACTGCCTTAGACTTGATATGTATGCCTTCTATGAAATTGATGAGGTGATTGGCTTGAATTGGTTGTCGTCCTATAATGGCAAGGACAAAACCCTGATACTACCCTAAAGAGAAATGGAGTTAAATTTGGAGGTTAAGTTGAACTTCGTAACGGAAGCCCAGATGGGCAATGGTCCGATGAATGAAGCTGAGTAAGACTAGCAGAGGATAAGAGAAAAGTGTGTTTCATCATGATGAACCAAGGGAATTAGTGGCGATGGATGAATACAGAGTGATTACCAAAGGAGGTGGTAACTTCCATAGCTGCAAACAAGGATTCTGGTCATGACGAACGAACACAATAACTCTCAGATGTTGAGATGGTAACTCAACGAGACACAACGACTCTTAGAGGTCACAAAGATTGAGATTAGTAGAAATTAGAAAGAGAGAGGTAGCCACCAATTAGAATTATTAGATTCCCCCTCAAAAGGAAAGTAATGATGAGGAGTTGAACAAGATGGTTAGGGGTTGAGTCTATACACTACTAAGAATATGTAAGTGGCCACCTAAGCTAGACAAACTCTTACAACCTCGTTAGGGCTTGGGCACCATGATAGAGTAGCTATCTCAAGTCCTGGAATAGATGAATAAGAACTTGGAGATAATGAAGTCAAGATGGAGAGCCCTAGTGAAATGTCTTAAGGATCAAGAAGAAGAGGACGAGACAGATAGCTATGCAGGGAACTAGCTTAGAGGTTGGCATGTTCCCCTTAATGTTAAGAGATACTCAGTCGCTTGGGGTTTAGATTGAGAGGCACCCTTTTTAAGGGATAAGTTCTTGGCTAGGAGTCTTCCTAGAAAGGGTGGGAATTGGTCCTCCAAATTAGAAATTTACGTTGCTCAAGATGGAGCAAGATACCCTATCTGAGTAGGAAAGGGAAGCAGCCGAGCCAAGGCAAGTGGAGTGACTTCGCCGATGGAAGTATGACTAGCCAAGAGCGAAGCTAGGCTTAGATGTACCTGAGCCTAGCAGAGTACTAAAGCAAGTAGAAAGAAAAAGAACCTCAAAAGTCCTCTCCCTATGACTTCTAGAAGCAGCTACAAACAGAAAGAGAGGCTCCCTCTTGTAGGGATAAGATGTTTGGAGGGCACGCTACAAACATAGCAACCAGTAAGAGCTTGCACTCCTTACATTGAAATGCTAGGCATTATGTATGTTAGAGTATGCTCATACTGAAAAGTAAAGTAGAGGAAAGAAAAGTTGCATAAGTCCTCTCTTTGTACCGTTATAAAGTAGTAAGAGATGGTAAGAGTAGCTGGAGGAGTAAGAGAACTCCTAAGACAGATTGGCTTAGGCACCTAAAGAGACAAATAGGTGGCCTGGGGAATTGACATGAGGCTTGAGAAAATGGTATTGGCTCTTGGAACAGTTTTGGGGAATTATTAGTATGGTGACCAACTGAGTAGAGATGACTTCACTTAGTCCTATGGTCTAAGTCTCCCAGAGATTGGTACCTATTTGGAAAGATGAGGACCAAGGATGAGTTGGGGATGTGAAAATCTCCTTTAGTTGTAAACCAGTACTGAGAGAGTACCCATAATTTCCTTCTAGATAACCTTATCATTGATTAGGCTGGATTCAATTTCCTTCCGATTAACAAAGGAAAGCCAAAGTTAGAGGAGTTAGAGCCATAAGACTTGAAAAAGAGACATTCAGGCTAGCTCTAGATACAGGAAGAACTCCATGTGATATAGAGACAAACTGAGTATTGACGGGAAAACCCTTAAGATGAGGTAAGAGACAAGAATGTAAGCTGAAAAACTTGACTAAAGATAGGGAAAAAAAGGGGGGGCTAAGACAACAAAGTACTAGGGTTGAGCCTATCAAAATCAGTGCCTCAGATTCCTGTTAGCACTGTTCAGTTAAGCATGCCTGGGCAAGAGTAACCTAGTGATAGGTAACTTCTGGGAAGTAATGTAAGAGGGTACAAAAGCCAGAAATGTTAGCTATTTTGGCAAGAATGCACTAAGTCTAGCAAAAATAGAGGATAAAAGTTAAAGAAGCTGTTAGGGTACCGAGTGCCCTAAGCAGTATGGTTTCAGACTAAGACCCGAGATTTACTTGAAGTTTTGGAGGTCCTTATGAAAGAAATGGACACTACTCTCAACTTCAGTATAGCCTACCATCCTGAGACGGATAGGCAGACACAAAGAATGATATGAATGTTAGAAGATATGCTACATGCACATGTGCTTGATTTTGACGATAACTAGGATACGTACTTACCGTGAGTCGAATTCGGTTAAGATAATCATTTTCATTCAAGTATCCGAATGGCACTATACGAAGCACTTTTCGGGAGGAAGTGTAGATCTCCCTTGTGCTAGATAGAGCTCAATGAAAGAAGTAAGGATGGTCCTGATATAGTGGATCAGACTTCTCAATAGATTAAAGTTATTCAGCAATGACTTCTAACAGCTCAAAGTAGATAGGAGAGCTTACCCAACGCTAAAGGAGACCGTTAGAGTATGAAATTGGTGATCAAAAGTGTCACCAACAACGGAAGTCAGTCAATCCTCGAAGACTAAGAAGCTAGGTCCGAAGTATGTTGGACCATTTCAAATTTTGTCCAATGCTGGACCAGTAGCTTATAAGTGAGCCTTCCCCTGAATTTGAGCCAAATTCATGATGTCTTCCATATCTCCCCATTTCAGAAATACCATCCAGACCCACATGTGTCATAAGCTATGATGACATTGTGTTCCAAGACAACCCGTCTTTTGAAGTCAAACCAGAGCGAATCATGGATCAAAAGGTCAAGCAGCTAAGAAGCAAGTAGATTCCGTCGGTCCAGGTTGTCTGGGAAGGTCTTACATTGGAAGAAGTTACATGGGAGATGGAGACTAAGATAAAGGAAAAGTATCCTAAACTTTTCCAATAAGATACGCTTTAAATTTCAAAGACGAAATTTATTTAGGAGGGAAGAAATGTCACATCGGCAATAGGGTGATTAGGAATAAGGAATATTCTAAATAATTAAGGGTCAAAAGTGACAAGGAGAAATAAAAGAATTTTGGTGGAAAATAATTATTATAATTTTCCCAAATCAATTATGAAAAGTTTGACTAATTAAGAAAAATTGGTCAAGAATAATTATGGAAAAATATTTTCAAGCCTTAGAAATTTAGGAAAAAAATAAGGAAAATGTTCCTTGAGAATTATATGGGATTATAAAATTGGTTTTTTGACCAAATTACCCTTAGAGAAATTACAAAGGAATTTAAGGGCGATTTAAGCTAGTTTAAGGCCTTTTATTTGAAAAATTCCAAATAAATATTTAGAAGGAGAATAAAATTCCAAGAAAATTCTTTTGATGAATATAAGCGCAATTGAAATTCTTGGGGAGTTATACATTTGTGTATTGATAAGACCATTCACTATTTCTTGAAGCTTGATCTCTCCCCCAAATGAACCACATAGCCAAGAGAAACCATGAACCAGAATAGAAGAGCTTGCCCTACCCTCATTAGGAATTATAAGAAATTATGAAATTAAAAGAAGACCCTCAAGCATCCAAGATTTTTTCTAATTCCTTTGAAAGGTGGAAAAATCACTAAAAAGAAGGAAATTAGTTTTTCTATTTATTTAATTATTGGGAAATTAATTTTGAGACAAAGAGGGCAATTTGGGAAGATAAAAATGAGGAGAATAGATTATGGATCTAACAAAAAATAATTACAGAGGCTAAAATACTGTAATTATAGAAATGAAGTTAAACCTGGAGTCAAAGTGCACCGATAAAGCAAGACTAAAGTCTTGCAATTCAAATGGTTCACAATTGGCCATGTGTCAAGCCTCTAATAGAGAGGATTTGAACTTGTCAAGTGTCATTTCTCAAATGGAGAGGATTTTGACTTTTGTTAATTAATTTCGTTTGGATTTAGTTAATTATGAAAGAGAAATAAGATTAAAGAGGGTAATGACACTTGGAATTTCATTTATGATGGTGGTTGGGATATTTTGGCTAATTAAACAAGCTCATCTTCCCCTAATATTCAGATGTTATTTCATCCAAGAGGGAACCAAGAGAGAAAAGAGAGGGTTCAAAGGGAAATCAAGGGAAAAGCTACCAATTTGATCATACAACCAAGGATTCAATGTTAGTTCTTGATTCTAAATGGATCCTTGCCTTGTTTTCTTTCTTTGTATGGTTGAAAATTTCTATTTTCTCTCTTCTTTGGGTGCTGGAAGAAATGTATATATGGTAGGGAAAGAAGTTTTGTTAATCACACTTGCCAGAACACTTCAAAGCATGATAGATCCTAGTAGTTACAAGTGGTTGTGGGTTGATTTTTGAAGTGTTTTCTTGGTTGTGTATCATATGGACCATTTCAGCCAAGGTAGTAAATGGACCTTAGGATGTGTTTTTCAATATTTTAATGCTTCCATTGTGCTCAAAATGAAAAATGGTGTAGGATAAACCTAAAGAACAAGTGTTGGAAGCATTAAAAATCAAAGTTGTAATTTTTGTTTAAAGGACCCCTTTGGTTCGGTCAAGAGAGAACTGAAAGGAGGAATTTTTATTTTCTCAAATCTAAGCACATATTTAGAATCTACATGAAAATCATGTGGAAATAATTCAAGAAACAATTTTAGGGTTATGGAAAACCAAAGGTCATAAATGAAAGAACAAAGATGGAAGCTTTAAAGAGCAAGAGTTATGTTTAAGTTATGTTCTTGCTTTTGCTTGGTTTGATTAATGACTCTTGCTTCCCTTTTTAGTGGAACGCCATGCTAGGGTTTGATATTTGTAAAGGAGAAGAAGAGAAACAAAGAAAACTCAAGCTTTTGGAGCAAGGTAGCAAGTTGAACCTAACTACTAACATTGACTTAGCATTATTGATTATTGCATGATTAATTGCTATTATGTGGATGAACTTTCTTGATTGTAATGTGGCTGCTCTTTGTACTTTCTTGCTTTGGCCTTTGCATGATTGAGTTTTTCAAATGATAAGCATGCTAGCTCACCAATAGCAGTTAATGTAATTATATATGATGATGATGCTTGTTGACAATATAGTTGGTTAATTTGCTATTGGGATTTCAATGAAATCTCATTCCCCAAATGCAATCTAACATTTTAGAACCTAAAACATCCAAGGGAAAGCTGCAGATTGTAGGTTAAAATTATGGTATCATACCATAAAAATTCGTGGACTTTTGGGTTATGTAATATTATGTTGGGCAGTGCTGTAAATTCACTGACACCACCACCTTTACATGACATTTTGATTAAGTTTCCAAATGCATTTAATTACAAAATTTGGCATGTTTGTAGATCGCGTTCTGACCTTCATTTGGATAGCTAACACATTAAAAATGGCCAAATACACGATTTTTAATGATTTTTCAAATTTAAGGTTCAGAATCTGGAAAAAGGGTTTTTGTCTAATAGATAGAGATGAATTTCACAAAAACCTGATGCTTTTTCCAATGGAATTGGTTCACAAGACTATTTTTCCTGAAATATCATTCAAAGATCTTTTTATATAATTTTGAAACACTCTATTTCGATTTTTGTAGATTAAGTTATGAATTTTTGAATTTGGGCTAGAAAACTGGATTTTTACCCGTGAATAGTGGAAATCCGAAAATTAGTGTTTTTTGAGATAGAATTGAGCCCAAGACCATCCAATGTGATCTAAGATGGTTTTAATTGAATCTTAAGACGATACGATAGTAAGGTGTAACAGGAGACCATATTGTAACTTTTAATATGAATGAAGCTATGTGTTATCCCTTTGATAATTCTACATTCATGGGTTTGAATGCTATTGATTTAGCTGTTGAGCAAGTTAGGGATGAGCATAAGTTGAATATGCATAACAGTTATGACATGAGTTCACCTAAATTGATTGATTCTTCTGCTGCACCATCACATGAATCTTATGAGCTTGACTTGTCTTTCAGTGCATATGATGAATATTTCAATTTCTTTTCTTACATTTATTCATTTTCTAGTTCTTGTGGAGATGAGGTGCTATGCATTAATTCTTTAGAAATTGATAGCATACTTTCTATTTCCCAAGATTTTTCTTTTTCTTCAAATTTTAATTCCATTTCTGCATTCATAAATGATGTTGCCCTAGGAAGGGGTCTGTTAGCTAATGATACGGATATTTAAGATATGATGGATGCTAAAAGTGGAGTAAAATCTGAGGAACCAAGCCTCTGTGACCTGAGGTTGGGACCTGAGGAATTTCAGGTCGTGACTTCAGACTAAGCCTGTAAAGAAGGTAGCTTCTGTGAAGTGAGGTCACAACCTACGTATATGAGGTCGTGACCTGAGCCTCTTGTTTTACCTACTAAACTTCAGACTTCAATTGCTTCACCATCTCATGTCTTGGAGACTTTGGTTAAAGGGCCAACACTCTTTGACTCAACTCTAAATCATTCACACTCTAAAATTACATGCTATACTTTGTGATTCTTGAATGATCTAATCTCAAATAATAATTTAGGTATGGAGGTGAGCCAACCCAAGATTGTTGCTATTGTAGACCAACTTGAGCTTGGTGCAATATCTAAGGGAGCTGAGACGAGTGTAATAGATTCAAATGAGGTTGACAAGTGCACTTCTCAAGAGTCAACAAAGGGGAGTTTCTTTAACTCTATTGATTTTCCTACTCTAATTCCCTTTATTGTCCAACCCCCAACTTTGGAACTTAAAGATTTACCCCCTAATCTTAAGTATGCTCATCTTGATGCTGAAATGAATTGCCAGTTATTATTTCTAGTTCTTTAACTGAAAGTGAAGAGTCTAGTTTGATGAGCCTACTTAGAAGAAATAGGGAGGCTTTGGGTTGGCAATTAGCTGATATTAAGGGAATTAATTATACTATTTGCACCCATAGAATTTTGTTAACTGAGGGTTTCAAGCCAATTAAACAAAACCAGAGGAGACTGGATCCCCTAATCTCTGATGTGGTTAGAAAAGAGCCAAACAAACTTTTGAGGGCTGGAATTACATACGCTATTTCTAATAGCTAGTGGGTGTCACCGGTATAAGTCATGCTAAAGAAGAGTGGGATCATAGTTGTCAAAAATGAGAATAATGAACTCATCCTAACTTGGGTGCAAAACTCATGAAGAGTTTGCATTGATTATAGGAAGCTAAATGAGGCCACTAGGAAAGGCCACTTTGCCTTACCTTTTATTGATCAAATGCTTGAATGGTTAGCATGGAAGAGTCACTACTATTTCCTAGATGGGTACTCCTGGTATTTCCAAATTCCTATAGACCCTAGAGACCAAGACAAGACTACCTTCACTTGTCTATTTGGAACCTGTGCCTACAAAAGAATGCCCTTTGGTCTTTGTAATGGCCCTAGCACATTCCAACATTGCATGTTATCCATTTTTGTTGAATTTATTGAAAAATGCATAGATGTGTTTATGGATGATTTTACTATCTATGGCAATTCTTTGATGAGTGCTTGAAAAGTCTTGATAAAATTCTAGCATAGTGCATTGAGAAAAAGCTTGTTTTAAATTATGAAAAATGCCATTTCATGGTTGATTATGGCATCGTGTTAGGACACTTGATTTTTTATAAAGGAATAGAGGTAGATAAAGCCAAACTTGAGGTGATTTCTTCTTTGCTCTATCCTACCAACTTGAAAGAGTTGAGGTCCTTATTAGGATATATAGGGTTTTATAGAATATTTATCAAGGATTTCAGTAAAATTGCTCTACCTTTTTACAAACTGCTACAAAAAGATGTTGATTTTCAATTTAACCATAAATGTGAGCTTGTTTTTGATGAATTGAGGAATAGGTTAGTTACTCCTCCCATTTTAACCTCACCCAATTAGGAATTGCCATTCAAAATTTCTTGTGATGCTTCAAACATAAGTGTGGGGGCAATGTTGGGTCAAAGGGAGAATTCTGTTTCTAAGGTAATTGCCTATACTTCTAAAACTTTAGATGCAACTCAAAGAAACTACACTAGTACTGAAAAGGAATTGTTTGTAATTGTTTTTACACTTGAGAAGTTTAGACCCTATCTCATAAATTCTAAAGTGGTTGTGTTTACAAACCACGCAACGGTAAAATATCTCTTCCACAAACCTCAATTGAAGCCGAGGCTCTTGAAGTGGATGTTGCTACTTTAAGAATTTGATGTGGAAGTGAAAGACAGAGTTGGCAACATAAACCATGTAGCGGATCATTTGAGTAGACTACCACTAAAGATAAGGGGAGTATTAGGTTCTGATATTATTTGTGATTCATTCCCTGATTAGTCTTTATGTGCATTGTTTGTTTCTTAATCATGGTTTGCCCATTTAGTCAATTATCTTGCTACAGGTATAATCCCTTCTCACTTGACTATTCTTCAGATTCAGAAGCTTAAGAGTGAAGCCTCCTACTATATTTGGGATCCACCAAATCTACAGAGATTATGTTCTGACCAAGTGATTAGACAGTGCATTTGTGAAGTAGAGGCCGGAGCCATTTTAGAAGCTTGCCACGACACCTTATGTAGGGGACACTTTAGTGTTAGGAAGATGGCTAGGAAAGTGCTAGGTGCAGATTTTTAGTGGCCTACCCTATTTAGAGACGTATTCAATTATTGTAAGGCATGTGATAAATGCCAAAGATTTAGGGGGCTGAGTAAAAGAAATGAGATGCCGCAGCAACCTATTCTTTTTTGTGAGATCTTTGATGCTTGGGGGATAGATTTCATGGGGCCACCTTCTCATGGCTATACCTACATCCTCCTAAACATAGATTACCTTTCTCGGTGGGTAGAAGCCATCCCCACACAAAAAGATGATGCACCTACAGTTTCTAAGTTTCTGAAGTCTACTATCTTCAGTAGATTTGGTGTACCGAGGGTCTTAATTAGTGATCAGGGAACCCATTTCTACAACAAGTTGCTCACTAACTTATTGGCTAAATATGGGGTTTATCATAGAGTGTCCACCCCATACTACCCTCAAACCAATGGGCTAGCTAAGGTGTCAAACGGAGAGATCAAGAGAATTCTGGAGCGCATTGCCAAGCCATCCAACCGAGACTGAAACTTGAGGTTGGATGATGCACTATGGGCCTATCGCACTGCCTACAAGACACCAATTGACATGTCTCCATACCAAATCATCTATGGGAAGTCATGTCACATCTCGGTGGAGCTTGAGCATAGATTGTATTGGGCAGTCAAGACCTGCAACACTGATCTTAAGGAAGCTGGACTGAACAAACTTCTTCAAATTCAAGAACTTCAAGAAATATGGTTAGAGGGCTACCATAACTCAAACATCTACAAACAAAAGACTAAGATCATCCACGATGCCAACATCCTGAGGAAAAGGTTTAAGGAGGGTGATAAGGTATTGAGGTATAAAGCTCGATTCAAGTTCAAGAAGGGTAAATTCAAGATGAGCTGGGATAGACCCTACATTGTGACGAAAGTGCATGACTTCAAGATGATAGAGCTGAAGGAGAAGGCCATGGGTAAGATGTTCCAATGCAATGGTCATCTCCTCAAGCTCTATAGAGAGCCCGCACCACCTTCTTAAGGCAGGTCATCCCTTTCCTTTACCTCTTACTTTTCACATGAATTAACCTGTGCCTACATTTTCTTGCTAGACTGTTTGAGACTGTAAAAGGGATGTCCTCAGTAGAAATAGTCTTTTTAATTTTGTTTGTTATGTTTGTTTTGAATAATCTCCCCTAGCTTTGATTTGGATATGATTGTGATTATACTTCTATTCTATCACCACCACACACTTCTTTGCATTCTTGAGTTTTCCCATACTTGCACTTAGCTTTTTTTTCCTCTCTAGAAGGGTGATGTTTTATGCTTTAATCCTGAATTAAACTTCACAACTTTCACCTTCATTGTTTTTGTTTTTGAGCTTTGTGTTTTGGTATGTAACTGTGTGCTGCAATGAGGACATTGCTTTGAGTGTGTGGGGAAGAAAGGTTTCTATTTCTATTGAGCTTAAAAGTGGTTTGGTGATTTGTTTGTTAGGTTATTCCTTGTTATGAGTGGTTCTTGCTGAAACTTGCCAAAAAATTTTAAAAGTTTTTGAAACCTTTGAAAGTTTTTCCCAATCTTCCATCACTTGTTTTTGAGTTTTCTATTGAATTGTTAAAAATCTAGCAATGGATTGCTGAGTTGGTTGTTATGATAGGTATTTTGGTGAGTGGTTTTCATATAGGGACTTAGATTTGAGGTTTTTCAGGGTTTAGAGAGTCAGAGGGCACTCTGTAATCCCAAGTTGCAACCTCACTGTCTTCATGTCGTGACCTGGAGGTTAGTCTAAGAAGAGGAACTCTCGTTGTACTGAAGTCACAGCCTCACTATCTCAGGTCACGACTTGGGGAAAAAACTGGGTAAAGGCTCTCTATGAGTTGACGTTGTGACCTCACTGTTTTAGGTTGTGACCTGGAGCCTTTCTGAAACCCTAAATCCCCATTTGTCTGCTGAAGTCATGATCTGAACTCTCTCAGGTTGCGACCTGACAAGAAAAGTCAGGAGTTTTTTTACGAATTCACTTCTCTACCCTTATTTGTTTTCACCCTAATTACCATTTTGCCCCTTGAACCTGCCCTGGATTCTAGCCTTATTCATCCCAAAGACTCAAAACCCTAACCCATTCTAGTAAAATCACACACCTTAAACCAATCCTTCCTCTAGGTCTTCTCTCCTTCCACGACATTTCCATCTTCCAAGTTGCAACTTCCCCTCTCCTTCAATGTAACTGCCTCTTTTTAGCTTCTCTCCAAGTTGAAACTGCTCCACTCCTCATAAAGGTTTGCCTCTCCTCTAGTCCTTAATCCCCCAAACTTTAATCTCTCTTTTGTGCCTGAGCACCACTACCTTACTACCTTTAGAATTTCCCTCTTGCAGTTTGAAATTAAGCCTTCTCTTGAGTGCAGTTCTTCCATCCTTCCACTCTCTCAAGGTTTACTCTATTTTCTTGTTGTTTTTTTTCTAGTTTAAGGTTTCAAATTCTGTGTTTTTCTAGGGTTAGTTAGTGTTGCTCCTGTTAGGGTTTTGATTTTGATTGAGTGGAGTTTGGAATTAATGTTTAGACTGCTATTAAATTGGCTTTGTAACTGGTTTGGATCATATATACTACAAAAGTTTAGTTTCTGAATGAACTAATTGAATTCTGTGTTTTCTGAATTTCTGGGCTCAGGTCGCAACCTGAGGTCACAGAGGAGCCTTTGAACTTCTGATTCACCCTTGTTGTTTACAAACTGAAAATTCTCAATGGATTTTGACTCTACTTGTTATGGCTTTTTTAAGAATTTGGTTTTGGGCAGTTGAAAAGTTAGAAAGACTTAGGTTTTAACATGATTTTCCTAATGGTTTTAAATTGCAAGTGTTCCAATCTAAATTTTAAGATTTTTTCCAAAGTAATTCTGACAAGGGATAACTGTAGGCTTAGTGTAGGGGAGTGCTTGGTTTCTAGGCTTAGTATAGGCATTAGTTTCTTTTGCTTAGGATTGTTTGGTTTGTGTGTTTATTTTGGTTTTTGTTACGTGTTTGCCTTATGCTCAGATGCCAGGCATAAAGAACCCCAAAGCTTCCAGGAGGGCTCACCCTCGCTAGGAGACCCAACTTTCAAGAGAGGAAGTGGTAAAAATGTTTACAAATAGGGGTGGTGTAAGAGCGGTATTTTCTAGAAACCAACGAGTACGACTTTTACAAGCTCGCCAAGGCGTGAGGCTTGGGGGAGCTTATGAAGAAGAGGAACAAGGTTAATTTGACTTTGGTGAGGGAATTCTATGCTTGCTTTGCCATGGATGGTCGAATGGGGATCAGCTTCAGAGGAAGTGAGTGTTATTTCAGCTAGCCTGCTATTGAGGCTTTCTACAAGCTGCTTGATGTTCCTCGCTGCAAGTTCTAGCATCTGAAGACCTGACTTGATGAAGTCCCCTGGAATGAGGTTTTTCAAACCATCAAAGTTGAGGGAGCTGGTGGAACTGTCAAAGAGAGTGGGCGAAACTATTTTTAGCGTAAGAACATGAATGATGAGGCTAGGATTTGGCTCAACTTCATGCCTTACAATTTGATGCTAGCAACCTATATTTCTGATGTCTCTGAAGAGGGCAAACAATGTCTGGACTCTCTTGGTATTCTCGTACTTAACCACTGATATGTGTGCAGTAAAGGGGATACCAACGAGCAAGTTTGACCTTACCTTGGAACCTATCACTACTAGATGCTACATCACCTTAAATTCCAACAGGGCTAAGAAGAGAGGAAAGAGGAGGATAGAGGAGGATCTAGAAGAGGAGGCAGCTAAGGGTGGCTCAAGTTTCACCCTCGACTCCTTAAGTGAGCAGATTGTGGCCCTCAATCAGCAAGTGACTATTCTGAGTGGGGAACTCTAAGAGAGAGGGCTATTGCTATGGCCAAGGAGTGCAGAAGGCAAAGATTCATGGATCCTCTAATACTGGAAATGGCCAGAGCTCAAAAGATCACTTTCCCTCTAGGTTATGAGCAAGCCTTTTAGCAGAGTTCTATTCCTACCACGAGCTATTTCATTAGGGATCTGGGGCAGTCGTCTGGTGCCACAGCCGCTGCTACTGAAGGGGAGGGGAGGATGTTGGAGAAGAAGAGGAGAGAAGAGAAGAAGAAGATTGAGAGCTTTTCTGCTTAGGTCTTTTGTTTTTAAGTTGTTCCCTTGTTTTGTTGCTCTGTCCTAAAAACTTTGTACTTAAAAGTTTAACTTTGGTGTATTCAAACTTTATTGCAATGAATGTTTGGTTTTCTAAGCTTATTTTGTGGTTGCTACTGTTCTTTGTCCCTTTCCCTTTGACAGTGAGGACACTGTCAAGTTTACGTACAGGGGAGGGGTTTACTTGGCATTGTTGCATTGCCAGTGTTACGCGGTTTCTGTGTTTGCTTCAAATTTTTTGCAAATTTTTTTTATAAAATCTTTTTCGATATCTAATCTTTCATCATCATTCTTTGGCTTTGAATTGATTTTAGATGGTGAATTGCTACGAATTGGATCATCTTTGACTATTTTGTGCTTAGTGGAAAGGTTGTGCTGGTTGAAATTGCTTAAGCTTTGAAAAAATTTTTGTTGGTTACATTTTATGACCTCAGGTCGTGGCCTCACTATTCCAAGTCATGACTTGAGTTGTAGTTTTGATAATGGAGGGCTTTTTGTGACTTCAGGCTGTGACCTTACTGATTTTAAGTCACGACTTCAACCTTCTTTCCTAACTTGATGCTTTCTGTGACTTCAAGTCGCGTCTTCATTGATTTCAGGTCATGACCTGGAGCCATTTCTGTGCATCCAATTCCTTCTCTTTGCTTTGTGCAATGCTGTATAGAAGGAACCTTTTTAAGCTACTTTTGCACATTTTTAAAGCAAAATCATTGCCTTTGTAATCTAACCTTATTGCATCAAACAGCTTTTTCAAAAAAAAAAAAACATGCCATTCTTGAGTCTTTAAGAATTCTGGATTTTGAAAATGACTTCTCTAAGACTTTATGGGTACCTTTAAGATCCAAGTATGTTCTCAAGTGATTATTTTGATCTTTTTAATAATCATCCTATGGTTCTCTTTTATGATACATGACCTAATGCTTTGTGACTAACACATGTTTATTAAAACTTTGTGTATGAGCATCTGAGATATGAAACCTTTATTGGAAGGATATTCTTGAGCCTTAATTCCTAAATTGAGTGATTATTCATTGGTTTGCATCCTCTTGAACTTGTCTTAGCTCGTGGTCAAAATTACATACGCATTATGATTTTTGAATATGATAGAGGCATTTTTTTCTACACCTTTTTACCCAAACACAATCCACAAACATTTATCCATTGTTCAACCCTTTTGATCCTTGACCGCCTTTATTTAATTCATATTTTGAGTGTTTAAGCTACAATTTTCACTTGAGTTTATTTCATCTTTACATTTGAGATTTCCTAGCCTTCATGGGTCTTTTTTGAGAATATCATTTTGAATTTGAAAGGAAAAAAAAGTGAAAAGAAGAAGAAAGAAGAAAGACAAAAAGAAAATAAAAGTGAAAAAAAAGGGGACATATTTACAAACTTAAGCTATAGCAACAAAATAAAATTAAACAAAGTATTCCCTTGGTGGTAGAAGGTTAGGATCTGAACTTCTTTGTTTAAGAATAGATGATATTTGACTCATGTTACTTTCATTCTTGACACTCAGTTTCACCACATTTCCATTCTATTTTGCCTTTCCATCACTACAACCCTAAAAGCCCTCTTGATTCCTAACATAAATGTTGAATAGTAGTGGAGATTTTAGAGTTATTACAAGCTTATGGTAGGAAGTTTGCACTGTGTATCTAATTACTTGGCATTATTCATTTTATCATTTTTGTTTTCCTAAGGGGTGTTGATTATTTAGTTCTTGAGATCACTTTTGAACATACTGGTTTCCTTGATTGTGCCTGTACTTTCTTTAGAATGATTCAAATCTTTGTCCAGGAGTATAAAGGTTCAAGTATGGGGGAGTGATAGAACCGTATCTTTATATGGTTTTCTCAAGCATTTTCTGATGTTTTGCAACACTTTTACTCTCATTATGCATGCATTATATCCATTTGATTATATTGATTCATGCATTGCATTTTGCTGTTTAAGGGGTAAAAAGGGTTAATTTTCTCTCCTTAATTGTAATTGCCTTGATCTGTAATCAGTTACTCTTTACAAAGCTCTTTGTTGTGATTTTTCAGGCAATTAGAGAAGGACCTAAGACCCAAGATGGAGCATTGATGGAGCTACAAAGTTATAAGGACCAAAATGCAAGATTTGGAGTGTTCTGTCTCCCCAGGTTGTGACATGGACTGCTGAAGTCACGACCTGGATGCCCTTTTAGTGGAATTATGCACTTTAGAGCTAGATCAAGACTGAATGCTCTCTGTCTCCCTAGGACGTGACATGAAATTCTGAGGTCGCGACTTGGGCCCTAAAGTTGCGACCTGAGTGTGTTAAGTAAAGCTGTGCATTTTGGAATAGGTTTCTCAGCTTCTACACCTAAGGGGCACAGCCACCACGAAGATATACTCCTCCATTCTACAGATTTACAAAGGGATGAGCCTCCATCTATCCTCTCAAGCTTCCATTGATCCTAGATCCCAAACCCTCATTTTTCCTCACTTCTTCATACCTGGAGCGATTGTGACATGTTTGAAGGCATGAGAGGCTAAGCCATTAGCCTTTTGGTGATAGAGGACGAAGTTTGAGCTCAAGGACTTAATTAGGGAGCTTTTCTATAGTCAAATTATGTGCTTAACATTGCATTGAACATTTTTGGATTTAGGAATTTTCTGCACTTATGTGAGACTTGGTTTATGATTGTAAATCTTGTGTTTAGACTACTACAATGTATTTGGATTGGATGCTGTTAATGTTGATTTTTCTGTATAATATATCAGTTTGAATCCTTGTGTTCAGTTTATTGCCAGTAATCATTGATGATTAATCTGTTAACTTGGTATTCTGGGTTGTTGATTGACAATCTGAGGCATTTGCATCATCCATTCATTTACACTCTAAGTGGTTTTAACAATGTTTTAAATGGTGCTAATTGACTTTGATTAAAGTGAGTTTTCATTAACTAAAACATTGGACCCAAGTGATTGCTTGGGATTTTTTTTTCATCAAACTTAGTGATTCCTAAACTCCCAAATCAATTTAAGAGCCATGATAGCTAAACTTTTATCATCAAGAGTCTATTTTACCATAATTTCCTTTAATCCAAAACATTTCTTCATTCATTCAAATACCAAAAATATTTATTTTTTTGCATTTTACATTTATTGCACCACTGTTTGACCAACTTAAACCCCTTTTTTTTCTTTACCCAAATCAACATGCTTTTGATTACCAATTTAATCTAGGTTGTTTCCCAATAAAGTGCTCCTCGAGAAGAATGATTGGTTGTGCTCTATACTGCATTATCTGGTGTAATCACAATTTTGATTTCCAGAAGGTGACATTCCAGTCCGATCAATGATATGCTGGGCTTCTTAATGCCCAAGGCCCAGTTATTGTGAAATGTTGTTACTCTTAGTTTGCATGCGACTGTTGTAATAAAACTCTAATATTCATGATAGCTTTTGAAGGTTTTATTTAATTCTTTTCTGTCGTGAGTAAGTAATGAGAAATGACTTTATCTATTTTAACCATGATATGCATTTTCAAGAATTAGTTTAACTCTATTCTATCATAGTTAACTTTCCTTATGATTAAGCTTCTTCTATAACTATGTTAGTATTTTCAAATGTTATACTAAGTTTCCTTTATTACCATGATTAGTGTTATTAAATGGTGATTTAAAAAGATTAGTAACCAATTTAGAAGAATCATTGTTACAATTTGATATTAGAGGCAGGTTTTAATTCTCGGACTTATGGGCTATGGTCCTACCATGCTTCTACTATGCCACTTTGATTTGATTAGAGGTATAGTTCTCACTCCAAGGACATGATATTTTTTCTTACTTGATTTGGGTGCTATGCTTTCATTCTTATCTATTGAATATGCCAAAAAGTTGAATGTACATATGATGGATTAGTCTTATGATTTGAGACATTTGGAATTGTGTTAGCTATGTTAATCATGGGCTTATTCCTTATAACCATATTAGTGGGAATTAAATCCTTTTTAACATGGCTTTGTTTGTTCTAATTACTCAATCCTTTATTCAAGAATGTTCTGAAGGATGAGCTGAAATATTTCTACTATAGTAACTTTATATAACTACTTTCTTTTTCTACCATAGTAATGTTTTAAATGGTTTTTGGGAGGTGATTTTACAATTACCATACAAGATAAGTCAAGGGATTCTCTTAAAAGTTTAATTGCCATGATTAGTACTTGATTTAGATTAATTTTGATGGAGTATGATGGTTGAAAACCTTAGGAGAACATGTTGTCCAAATGTAATTAACCCATGAAAAAGGATTGATTGAAGTTATATTAATGATTAAGAGGAAGACATGAATAGTAATCAAGTGGTTTTGCATAAAAATTGAATATATTCAACTTTTTCTAATTTTATGTAATTTTTGGCCAGATCTATGGTTTATGTTAGGGTTGGATTTTGATGATTTTGATGATTTCAATGCTTTCAATGTGTTTAAAATGAAAAATTATGTGGAATACCAATAAAAAAGCAAATGCGAAAGTATTAGAATTGAAAATGGAATTGGAACCCTAAATCCTATATATGTCACAGATAAATCATATTTAATGGGAAGGATTTAGATTTTGTTAATTTTGTTAGGATTAAGGTTTTGATGATAACAAAGTAAGAAATTTGTGTTTCAGTATGTTGATCGATCAAGGACTTTCGATAAGCTGATAGATAATATCTCTGTACAATCAAGTAACTTAGCATAAACTTTGATCGATAACTTTTTAGATAATGTGTTGATCGATCATTGTTAACTTAGTTATGTATGAAAGTCTGGAGTAAATTATCGATCACTTGATCGATAATCAGGATAATCGAACATCTGTCGGATAAAGGGATACAAATCTGATAGGCAATTATCGATCACATGATCGATAAACAGATTATCGATAAGAAGATAGATAAATGGTAATGTGCTCTACTCATTCTATGTTTTGTTTTAGCCACCATTTATCAATCATTTTATCGATCAATGACTTATCAATAATGTGATCGAACACTACTTCATAACCCTCTCTACTTGCAGGTACTTATTCAAGTAGCTTATCGATCACCTGATCGATCAGCAAATTATCGATCACATGATTGATCATCGGTACATCGCTCTTCGTTTATGGTTCTTCGATCACCCGATTGATAATCAGATTATCGATAATATGATCGATCATCACACTTACATGTCTACCTTGTTTTTAACATAATGTGATCGATAAATCAGTTCTTTGATTTTACAAGAATAAACCTCTTTATCGATCACTTGATCGATCATTTATTAATCGATCACCTATTTGATCAACCTACATAGTCTGTGTTTTCACTGAATATACTGTTGCTTATTGTTTATCGATAAGGTTATCCATCATCCATTTATCTATCATGTGTTCGAAAATTATTGCTTTAAATTCTGTTCTATAACACTTTGTTTATCGATAACCTGATCGATCAACAAGTGTTCAATCACTTGTTCGATCATGGAGCGATTTTAGTTTAAACTTCAACCAGTCATGATGTTTCTCAAAATTTATCGTCTATTTCATTCGAGCTTTTCTTAGCCTTCATGATTGTCTTAATTCTCTATTTAAAGAGATTCAAAATCAAAAGTGACCTTGATCTTCTTTTTCTCTGTATACCAGTATGATGTCACTATTTCCTTTTATCGATCACTTGATCAATAAATCATTAATCCATCACTTGATCGATAAACTTAGTTATCTGTTTCAAAAGCTCTTACTCTGAATAATCGATAACCTGATTGATCAACCAGTAATCGATCATTACTTCGATCAAGCATGATCAGTTATTGCCCAGCACATTTAACAGCTGATTGATTCTACCTGTAAACTATGAATGTTCATTTTATCATTTGTTCGGTTCTACTTTTGATCTTACTCTGCAAAGAAAAACTTATTGAATCAATGTATTATTGTAGATTACAAAGAAAAACCCAACGGCTCTCCAACGTTTGTCTAAGTAGCCTGTAACTTACCTTGTCAAAAGCATTAATGGCGAAAATCGTTGCAACTAGGAAACACGCAACCGGACTCTCAACAGCTAGAAGCTCTTCCGTCTAACGGTTACTAAACTACCTCAACTATAAAAGGCGTGAAGAAGCATTAAATGAACAGATTGAATACGCGAGCTACCCTCCGTTGATTATTTACTATTACATTCAATACTCTATTCTTCCATACACCGAGCTTCAGTGATTATCATTTATTCACTCTGTAAGAGAGGTTGTATCCATCATTATTAATCATGTTCTGTGTGAAACTCAAGAGTGTGGACTCTTGAGCGGGATTGTAACCTTACGGGTAGTAAGGGGGAGTAATTGAGAGTATTGTACTGAGGCACCAAGAGCCCGATCAATTTTGAAACATAGTGGAATACTCAGAGGTGTTTTGAGGACTGGACGTAGGTCAAGTGGTTGAGACCAAACCAGTATAAATTCTGTGTCCACTTTTCTATAGTGAAATCTCTCTAACTCACACTCTCTATTTTTGTTAGTTCATTGTTTTAATTTCGCAAAATTTTTATAACTCACCCAATTCACCCCCTTCTTAGGTGAGACTGCCACTAACATTTGGTATCAGAGCAGGTCTCTTCAATAAAGACTTAACAGTCTGAAGAGAGATCCCATGGCAGGATTCGGAGACAGCGTGCTACTCGAAGGGTGTTCAACATCCAAACCGCCTGGCTTCAACAGAGAAAACTATACCTTCTGGAAGATGAGGATCAAGATCTTCACCAAGGTGACCAAGTATGGATTATGGGACATGATCGAGCATGGTAACTATGTTCCTATAAACACCATAGACGGACAGCAAGTACGTAAGAGTCCCAGAGAGTTCAATGAAGAAGATAGAAAGTTGGTGATCTAAACGACAAAGCCATCAACATACTTACCTGTGTACTGAGCCAATGAGAATACTTCTGAGTTTCCAATTTGGAAACTGTGAAAGAAATATGGGAAGCACTAGAGATAGTTCATGAAGGGACCACCGGTGTAAAATAGAGCAGAATCAACACTCTCACTATAGAATTCGAGCTCTTCAGAATGAAGGATGGAGAGAGTGTCTGAGACATGGAAGTCAGATTCTCGCATCTCATAAATCACCTCACGACATTCGGACAGAAGTATAGTCAAGAGGACTAAGTGAGAAAAATCTTAAGTGGTCTCACAAAAGAATGGGAGCCGAAGGTAACAGCAATTGAAGAAACGAAGGGACAATCAATTGACTCTATTGCAATGCTATTCGGAAGCCTTGCAGAATATGAGAGCAAGCAAAGATATAAAAAGGAGTTGAACGAGAAAAACCGCAAAAGTATCGCTCTAAGAACTCAAGAGAGCGAAGATAACAACGAAGAAGACCTGGAGGATGACGAAATGGGTCTTATCGTTAGAAGATTCAAGAAATTCTACAAGAGTAAAGCTGGAAGGAAGTTTCAGTCAAAATGTAGAATCTCCACATCTCAGAATGAGCCAAAAGAACCGAGCATCTACTTTGAATGCAAGAAACCAGGACATATCGAAGCAGAGTGTCCCCAGCTATCCAAGATGAAGGACAAAGAAAAGAAGAAAGAAAGATTAAGAAAGAAGAAAGCCTTTGTCACATCAATCTGGGGAGATAGTTCTTCAGAAGAAGAAGAAGAAAGTGACGACAAAGAAACCACCAACATCTGTCTTGTGGCTCAGGAAGACGAAGAATCAGAGATAGATGAGGTAATCACTTCTGAACCCTCCTATGATGAATTACAGTCTGAATACAATGCATTACATTTAGAATTAGTAAGAATTGCAAAGGAGTTGGTAAGCTCCAAGAAAAGAATAAAATTCCTGGAGGAACAGCAAACGAAGCAGAAGGACAATGCAGTCCTACCTCCAGTATGTATAGAATGTGAACAAAACAAAAAGAAGGCTGAGGATCTCACAAAAACCTTAGAAAAATTCACTAAGGGTAGTGAAATACTCAAAGTGATTTTGGGAGCTCAACGGTGTTTGATGGATAAAACTAGAATAGGATATGATCCTGTTCAAGATAAGACGAAGGGAAAGACGAAGAGTATTGGCCGATTGTATCTTACTTTCTTTAAAAATAATATTCACTCCTCTAATCCTTTTGCACTATGTTCTTATTGCAACCGTGAAGGTCATACAACCTCTTCTTGTTATCACAAGAAGAAAGGAATTTACAGGACATTAAAATGGGTGCCCAAAGGTACTTATGTGCCTAAGACAACTCATACTAACCAAAAAGGACCCAAGAAGGTATGGGTACCTAAAACATGATTGTGTTGTTGCAGGTATGCCTTAAAGCATCCAGAACGAACAAATGATACATCGACAGTGGATGCTCCAGACATATGACGAGTGATACTAAGTTCACATTACTCAAACTAAAAGACGGAGGCAAAGTAAGTTTCGGTGGCAATCAATCTGGAAGAATTGCTGGAATCAAAGAGATAGGAAGTAACAAAGGAATGAAAGTTGAAGATGTGTACTACGTAGAAGGTCTGTGTCACAATCTACTAAGTGTCAGTCAGAGTACTGACAAAAACAACTGGGTGATCTTCGAATCAGAAGAATGCTTAGTAATAAGCAAAGACAACTTGCCATTGAAGAAAGAAGAGTTGAATATAAAGATGGGAGCTCCAAGGGACAGTAACTGTTATACACTCCAAATTGACTCTAAATCTTCTGAAAACTGTTTTATTAGCAAAAAGGAGGAAGTTGGGTTTGGCATAAACGTCTTGCACATGTTAACATGAATCAACTTTCAAAATTAACAAAAAGGGATTTGGTTGTTGGTTTACCAAAAATTCAATACGAACATGATATTATTTGTGATGCCTGTTAGAAGGGTAAACAAAGTCTTCGTTTAAATCCAAGAAGACAGTCTCAACCGAAAGGCCACTCTAAATGCTTCATATGGATTTAGTTGGTCCATCGAGAGTGAAAAGTTTTGGTGGAAACCTGTACACTCTTGTGATAGTTGATGACTATTCAAGATTCACTTGGACTTTGTTTCTTTCCTCTAAAGATGAAATGTTTAATGCATTCATTGTTTTTGCCAAAAAGGTCCAAAATGAGAAAGGTATTTCCATTGTGTCAATCAGGTCTAATCACGGAGGAGAATTTGAAAACAATGAATTCGTAGACTACTGTGACGAGCATGGAATTGATCACAACTTTTCAACACCAAGAACTCCTTAACAAAACGGTGTTGTTGAATGAAAAACAGAGTTCTCACAAAAATGGTTCTAAGGAGCACGGCTTGTTACATATGCTTACATCAGAACACTGCTCAGAAAAAGGAATTTACACAAAAGCCTAACCTGGCTGTTCTTCGGGAGTGCAGACAACAACAACAAAGAGCAATGAATTCGATCCTAAAGTTGATGAAGGTTTTTTTACATATCCAAAGCTTATAGAACAAATGTACTACATCAGAACACTGCTATGTTGTTTTACTAACACCATTGAGCTCAAAACCTCTAAAATGATGCTGAAGAAAGCCTAACCTGGCAAAAACTGGGATTTCAAACAGTAACCCCAAGTTTTGGGCCTAAGAATACACAGATTAGCCTAAGATAGGTAGGCTACTAAATCCCTATGAGCAGGAGTCCCAGAAATGTAAAAGGAATGTTGAAGGGTTTCAGGGACTAAACTGTAAATAGAGAAAGTTCTAGGGACTAAAATGTAAAGAAAGTTAGAGGCTCTAGTGAAGTTTCGAGGCTCAAAAATGAGAAAAGAGGTTAGTTTAGACCAAGGTTATGATAGAGGCCATAATAGGGTGATTTATGAGGTTTACTTGACCAAGGGCAAAACTGTAATTTTGGAAAGTTTCGGGTCAGGAATGGGTAAAAATGGAAGTAATACCCAAAAAATTCTAGAAAATTCCAGAAAATGGAAAATGACATTTTAAGGCCTGTATATGAGGAGAAATGACGAAAATGCCCTTGAGTTGACTTAAAAGGAATTTATAAGTTTATGGCTCAATTTGAAATGTAAAGGTAGATTTAATTGTTTGGGTCATAAGGAAACCTCAGAAAGTTATGATAAAATGGGGATATATGATCTAAGAGGCTATAGAATTTATAAAATTAGTCTCAACCCTTGAAGGCCAGCATAATGGCTTTAACATTTTTTAATGCCAGAACTGCAGTTTATGGGTTTGTTATGGGAAATTTAAAAAGAAATACTTATGGTATGAGTTATGATATGAGAAAATTCATAAATTTTCTACAGAATTAGACAAATTTTATGGTATAAATAGATAAATTTTTGGAGTTCAGGATGGGATAAAATGCTCCAGTCAAATGTTAAATAATTAATGTCCCTTAATTAGGAGACAAAATTAGAAAATATCTTAGATATTTTGAGGAAGACAAGTTCAACTTCAATTCTCTTCTTCTTTCCCATGTGCTTCATTTATGAGGGTGATGAGTCATCGTATGAGTCACCAGAAGATATTTTATGGGCAATAGAAAAATTAGAATGCAATACGGGTAAGTGTTAGACAGCTCCCTATCTACCCGATGGAGCAAAATTTCTACTATGTGACTCAATAAGGTTGACTAATTGGTCAATAGTGTTGACTATTTTTTTCCCCTCTGCTCCTCTAAGGTGGCGCCATATATGTGCCTTTTATTGGCCAATATCAATTGTTAAAAATACCTAGAGATCTCAGAAAATTATAGAAATTAAAGGAAATTCATTTAGGAATTATAGAGATTTATAAAATTATTTCCAACCCTAAATGATGAGGAGGTTAGCTTTAATTGAATATAAAGCTAAATTAATATTGGTAGATTGTCTATTTTTACGGAAACGGCAATTTAAAGAGTTATATGGAGAGAAAAATTATGAAATTAATCAAGAAAGTTCCCTTTACTAAGATATAATTAATAGTGATCTGATATAAGAATTCTGAGATACTAGAATTTTTCGGCTATCAGATAAAATAAACCAATGTTATATTACGATTCAGTAGACTGTCAGGACAACCAGGGTGGTAAAATTTCTGACAGAATGTCAAGGACACATGTCACGCCCAAATTGGCCAAGAAAGGGAAAAAGAAAATAAAAAGGAAAAGGAAAAGGAAATACGAAATCAAGTTAGATTAAAATTTAATTAGAGATAAGTAAAATGATTATGGTTAAGTCATCTTCCGTAGGATCGTGACACGTGGCAAACATGGTTCATTGGATGGCTAGGATTTAACCATCTATCTTTGAAAATTCAAAAGTTTCTAGAAGGGTAATTAGCCAAGTTAATCAAGGAATTAAGAGAATTAACCTTGATTAAAGCCTAATTAATCTTAATGGATAAGAACGATGACATAAGCCCTAATGACTCACCATCCAAGTGTCAACATATTAAGCCACATAGCCTAAGATTTGTACATGTGGAAAGAGGTCAAAATTGGAGGGCTAAGATTAAGTCTTATGCAAGAAGGGCATATGTGGAATTAGTGAAATATGGAGCCTATAAATACCCCCTCACATGTTCATTTCATGCAAGACCTTTCAAGTAGGAAACCTCTTGCAAATTTTCGTGTAGAGAGAGAAAGAGAAGAATTCTAGTGAGAGAAAGTCATTTGGAAGCAAGGTAAGCTTCTAAAACTCTTCCATTTCAAGTTATAATGATGGTATGTTAGTTTTAGGCTATTTTAATGATGATAGAAAGTCATTTTTCTAAGGGGAAGTGCTGCCCAAATTTTATCAAAATGATAAGGAATGGTTTAGATGAAGATTAAGCATGGTTAAAGGTTAAAGATTAAGTGGTTACATGTTAGTTTGGTTGAAAATCCTTTTCCCTACAAATATATATATGGTTCGGCCAAGCTAAGTCAATGGGAAGGGATTGGATTTTCATAAAACTAATATGATAAATAGATTCTACATGAAAAGTTATGTAGAAAAGGCCCAAGAAAGTTCAAGAATCAAAGCTAGAAAAATAAACCCTAAAAGTCAAGAAAAAAGGGGTTTAAGGGGTTATGTTAAGTTATGGAGTTGAAGTAATGCTTAATGTTGTGTCATTGGTTGCCTAATAGGCTATACACAACAAAGGGGCAAAGATCTAGTCAAGAGAAAAGAGTTCAAGAGGAAGGAAAGCCAACAAGGTAGCTTTTGCATTCCATTGCTTGTTAGAGTTACTATACATTGTATGTTTATTGCTATGTGTTATGATGTTATGCCATGATGCCTCCATGCATGTATACCTTGGTTTATGCAAGGTTGAGATGATATGTTATGTTATGATGTTATGTTTTTCCATGGCAAGTACATAATACTCAAGTATGTATGTATGCATATAGCTTGAATTACATTGTGATGTGTAAGCATAGTAATGTATGCAATGTGCTACTAAGATTCCCCAAGAATCTTACCCCCATACTTAACAAACCCTAGGGCCTTCAACCTCCAAGAGCAAAGGAAAAAAAAGTGGCTATAGTAGAGAGTTAAGTTTGGCTCGAGAAGAAGAAGAAGAAGAATGAAGAAAAACCTTATGTTGGATGAATGTAATTAAGAGTATGCTTTAAGGTTTTAAGTTATGGATATATGCTAGCTTATGTGTTAATATGTGAAAGCATGCTAGTGTTGTCCAATATGCATGATTATATGGTAGGAGAATTAGTATGCAAGTAATTGGTCAAGTAAGACAATTTATCCTTCCAAGGGGGGATAAAAGTCAACATTATGGACCTAAACTTTGACCAAAGTCAAATTAAGCAATCGAGTGAGTATAGCCATGAGATTCGTGAGCAAATAGATGGGATTTTTCTCTTTAAGATGAGAGTTGGTTCACCTGAATCTGATAACCACACAAGAAGTTATGCCCTTCCAAAGTTGGGCTAAAATAAGTGGAAAATGGAAAAATGACCATATGAACAGTAACTTTTTCAAGAAAAACTGGGCTTGAATTTTAAGGAAATCAGTCCAGAAACTATTCTCTCAAAATTTTATCCAAAGAGCTTTCCATAGAACTTGGAATCAGTCAATTTTGATTTTTCTACAATTAGTTATGAATTTTTGAAGTTTTCCACAATTTTGGGTTACAATGAATAGTAATCCCTAAAAGAAAATTTTCAAACTTGATTTTTCATAACTTGTAGTCTTCAAAAGCGATTCCAAATGCTTCCGCAAGACAAGTTAATGGGTATAAACATAAGGTCAAGAATTTGCTATGCTAATACAGGGAGAGTTCGAAATGTCGATGATGGGAGAACTGAATTTCTTTCTGGGATTACAAATCAAGTAGAAGAAAAATGGCATATTTATATCCTAGACAAAGTATCTGAAGGAGTTACTAAGGAAATATAGATTAGAAAATGGGAAAAGTGTAAAAACTCCTATGAGCTCAACCATCTCAGTAGATGCAAACAAAAAGGGCAAGGGCGTGAATCTGACCAGATATAGAGGAATTATTGGCTCATTACTCTATCTCACTACTAGCAGGCTAGATGTTCAATTCAATATGGGAATGTGTGCAAGATATCAATCAGCCCCAAAAGAATCACATGAAGAAGCTGTCAAGAGAATCCTGACATACCTTGTCAGAACTCAGAATTTGGGAATCTGGTATCCAAAGAAGGGAGCAGAATATTTAATGGGATACTCAGATGCAGATCATGGAGGATATAAGACGAACAGAAAGAGCACCAGTGGACAATGTCAATTTTTTGGAGGGTGCCTTGTCTCGTGGTCAAGCAAAAAGCAGAATACTATGGCAATCTCCTCAACAGAATCAGAATATGTTGCCACTACCAATTGTTGTGCTCAGATTTCTATTGTTAAGACAACAACTATAGGATCTAGGAATCAACTTGAGAGAGATTCCAATCCTATGTGATAACATGAGTACGATAAGCCTGTCCAAGAAGCCAGTCCATCATGCCCGAACTAAGCATATCGAAGTTCGACATCATTTCATTCGAGATCATATTCAAAAGAAAGATGTAAAAGTAGAATTCATTACCACTGAATATCAAATAGCAGACATTTTCACAAAGCCTTTAGATCAATAGAAATTCAACTACTTTAGAAGAGAATTGGGAATGGTAAATCCTAATGAGTTGTAAGAAATCTCACATTATCTCTCAAATTTGAATCTTTAGATTTAATGTTTTGATGATTAAATGACTAACTTAAGCATCGAAGTGGATAGAAATTTGTTTTGCAGGAAGCTCTGTTTTATCGAAGAAAAACAGAGGTAAACAGAGTATGGAATAATTGAACAAGACATCAATAATCATGATGCCACAAAGGGAAAATTTATCGATCACCTGAGCGATAAATGCAGCATGTGAGGAGAAAGAAGAAATTCAGAACGATGATTATCGATAAGCTGATCGATAAGTGGATTATCGATCAGAACATCGATCAGGAGTGACAAGTTTTTGAGACACTTCATTCAATTTTGGTAAGCATTAATCAATAAGCTGATCGATAAGTGGATTATCGATCAAATGATTGATGAAACATACCAGGTACACATTTCCTCTATCAATTTTATCGATAACATGTTCAATAATTGCTTGTTTGATAACTTGATTGATAATTGTCTTCAATGTTCTTGTGTGTTCTTCATATTTATCAAACATATGATCGCTCATCTGTTGATCGATAACATGATCAATAATCCTAAAGTTTATAACATTCAATTTTTGAAAACCCCCTATCAATTATCGAACCCTAGCTTGAACAAAACCGTTCCCTTACTTCACGCAACGGTCTGAAATCACTATTCCATTAAATTTCTGACTCCCTTCCACTCGAATCCATCTCTCGACCTCCACCAAACTCGAAATATACTCCTTCAACCGATTAATTCCTCAGAAATCCTTTGGTACCTCAAAAATGGCGAGAGTAAAGTAGCCAAACGTTAAGCGAGAAGAAAGCACTAAGAAACGATCTCAACCAAGTGACACTACTCCCTCGGGTACTAAGAAGAGGTATAGACTGAAAGTGAGGGAAGAATCATCAAAGAAGAGAGGAGTCCTTAAAATCCGAGAGAGTCAGGCCGAAGAGTAACCTACTCCTCAAAGAAAATCTCCCCGGTCCAAATCCAAGCTACCAGTAGTCACTGAGGAATCAGAAACTGAGTCAGATGAAGGAGCCCCAGTTCAGAAAGCTGTGGAGACCGCTTTGAGAGCTCCCATCCCCAGGCAATCAAGAAAGAAAAAGTAGAGAGCCAGTGAAGGTGTGTCACGGCAGACTCCTACTGAAGGTATTCTATCTGATTTTTCTGAGCTGCTGATTGGAAACCTAGATAAAGATGTGAATTCGGCTAAGTTTAAGACAGATTTTACAAATCGAAGATTTTGTCCTGTGGTGTCTGTGGATATTGAGAGCCTAAAGAAAAGTAAACAAATTAGTTTGGACTTGAGTGACCCCCTGGAATATTATTCAAATTGGTTGATAATTGGTGGAGAATATTGTCCTGAAGTAATTAAAAAGTTCTACTGTAATATGGAATCAGTGGAAGAATATGATGAGCAGGACAATCTGATAGAAGATTATTTAAGGGTCAAACTTAGAGGACGAACCTTCCACATTACTGGTACTAAGCTAAATGAGCTGCTGGGAACTCAAGAATCTATGAGAGGGGAAGATATGAATGATATAAAAGCTTATAAGATCTTGATGCAGAGTGATGACTACCCGGAGAGCTAAACTTTCCACCTAAGCAGATGCGTGATTATTATAGAATAATCCACTATATCTCTTCGAGGAGCATGATCAGCAAATCTGGGAGCTTTTCACATTTAACTCAGGATGATTATTTACTGCTGGTTAGGATAATCGGTGGTGAAAAGATCAACATAGGGGCTTTGATCTATAATGAGATGAAGGATTTTGTTCTTAACAAATCCAAGTCTACACCAATCCCCTACCCTCAATTAGCCACATATATCCTACAGGCAAATAACATTGCCCCTTTTGAGCCTAGAGAATCCAAGACAAAAGTTCCTGCTTTTGGCATCACCCAGCTAAACAAGATGAGGATCCTTATACCCTTTAGACCCTCACAGAAGATGCCTGATGAGAGCCTTTTTGTCGTTCACCTTGGGGTTCTCAATCAAAAATAAATCCAAGCTATGCAGTATAGTGCAAACTCAGGTCGTTTCACTTTTGGGAGCCTTTATTAATTACCTAAGCTAGACTAAATGCCATGCAATGCAATGAAATGGGGTTCTGGGTTTTTAAGATTTAAATGAATGGTGCCTAAACTAAATGCAATGAAAACAAACCTAAGATACTATATTTTTGGTGTTTTAAGATAATAATGATGGAATAGAAATGAATGATAGGAAATCTCTTGACAATGGTTTTCATGGCAATCATAGTTCACTTAAGATATTGGGAGTTTCACAAATCCATTAGGTTTTCTTAATAACAACCTCAATAACTCATTGAGTCCAATGTTTAAATCAATGAACTTCATTAATGAAAACATTGTTAAGCTTCCCTAATATGTAATTTGAGAATGATCATGCAATTGGCTCAATGTAACCCACAATCAACTCAATATCAAAACATGACCATGCAAGATAGGAGAGAATCATGAGAGTTACAAAGAAGCATATATGCGACCACATATATTTAAGCACAAAATTCAACATCAACCAATCCAAACTACAAATGTAAATCATTAACCAATGATTACAGAATCAACCAAAGTGTCTCACTAAGAATTTACAAATCCTAGACCTAGGAAATCATAAATACATAGGTAGAAATTAAAGATTAAAACTGAAACTCCCCTTTGAAGCTTGGAAACTCATGCTACTCCACCATCTTCAAGAGTTGATAAACCTAGCTCACCATAGCCTTGGAATCAACTCCAACCAAAGTTAAATCTTCAGCCATAGCAGTCAGGAGATGAAGGAAATGAGGTGGGATGAAGAAAGAGTGCAGGAAATGGAAGGGGAAGAAGATGGAGATAGAGAGGCAAGAGGATGGGAGAATAGAGGTGTTGGAGATGATAGAATGGAGTTATTGGTCAAAAATAGGGTTTCTAAGGGCTTGAGGGGTCAATCTGGGTCGGATCATATGAGTAGAGGGTCCATATTTGCGTTCTGGATCCGAATATGACGTTCCTGATACGAAGCGGAGAACTCAAAAGTGTGTCGCGACGAACTATTCCAAAGAGGTATTCTAGTGAGATTTTGAGAGTTTGCTGCAGCGAACTCAAAAGTTTACCCCGGCGAACTATTCCAAAATAGTCACTGATGCACATTTTCAGACTTTTGCCACATCACAGCATTTTCTTAGAAACTCTCATGTTGTGTAATGCTTTGGTCTTCAATCTTGGCTCTAATTCTCAAGTGTCCTACAATAAAAAGCAACAATTTGAAGCATCAATTGTCCTAGAAATCAATTGAATACAACTAATAACCAATTATGACAATTTTACCCTAAAAAAGACCTAACTCAAAGTAAGGACTCTTAATCAAATTAAGCACAATTATCATCAAAAGGAGCCAAAATCTATGATAAATACCCTTAAAATGATAAGAAATAACATAGAACAATTGGGTTTAATCAAATCCCCCACACTTAAACCTTTGTACTCCTGGACAAAGGCAATACAAAACAGAAGCAAGAGAATAGAATTAATACAAATCGGAACCCCTATGAATTCAAAGTAAGAAAGCATTAGTGCCATTAATCCAACTCTTTAAACAAGCATCCATAGTGATCTAGGTTAATGAGAAGGGATTAAAGTAGAGTACAATCAATGCAATGGGAATGAGCAAAAGAGAAAACACTCAAGATACAAACTGTTTCACTCTACTCACCAAGTTGGGGTAATTCTCTCTCAAATCCACTTAATCAACCACTTTACTATAAGCTTGTTACAATCCTAGTTCTCCATTTCTAATGCATGAATGCAATGATCAAGAGGACTTTTAAGGTTATGATAATGGAAAGGGCTAAATGAAATAAGATGAGGTGAAAAGGTATGAATGGTTAAGCACCAAGCATTTTAGAAAAGGTTTCCAACTAATATTTACTCTATTTTTCTAAAAACACAACTTTGTTCTTCAAACCACCAATGAACTGCCTTATTTCAAAATTTTATTCTTTTGGTACCATTTATTTTGATCTTTCTTTCTTTGGCTTTTCTTTAACATTTTCTTCTATTTCTTTGCCTTTTTCTATTTCTCTTTTCACTTTTTTTTTTTTGGCAATTCAAAACCCAAGAAGACAAAGTTTAACACATCATAAATGTAATAGTAAAAATGTTGGAAACTTGAATGTATAATGCATCTCTTGGCACTTAAGAAAAGATAAAGGCTCAAATGGTTAGCAATGGATAAAATCATGTGGGTTTGTGTTTGCAATGTAAGGGTTTAGAAAAGAATGCCTCTATCATGCTCATCACATTAATGCAACTAAGTCTTGATTAAGAATTGGAACAAGTTCTGGAAAGTGGAAAATGTAAGTGGATGCAACTCACTATGAATGAAAATTAGGCTGAAAGAATCTTCCAACAAGGCTAAATCTCAAATGCTCATACACAAAGATTAATTGTACTCCAGATTAATCACAATGCATTAACTCATTGTGACCAATGAAACTAAAATAATCAACTTTGAACAAATAGCAATTCTTATGAGCATCAATACAAGTTCATATACATTTACCAAAGTCCAAGAATACACAAATTCAAGTGTAAGTTACTTGAAGCAAAAATTTTCAAAAATTTTGACTCAAAATCTTCAAATTGAGTTAAAAAAAATCAATCAAAATTTTGAAAATTTTTTAGAAAACCAGATTTTTTTATTAAGCACAGAAAAACACAACACAATCACTGAACATCAATCCCCCCCACACTTGAACTTTGCATTGTCCCCAATGCAAAACTCAAGTGCAACCCTAAACAAGAGAAACCAAAATCAAAAGGGGAGGAAGAGAAAAGAAAACAAACTACTTTTACTACTGGCTATGTCCCTCCCCCACACTTATCTTACAAGACAGCTAAATAAATTAAAAGATAAAAGGTAAGGAAGGAAAGGGACAACTTTTAGAATGGAATCTCTTTAAGCTCTTGTAGGAGAAGTTCTCATCCTGGATGAGAAACATGTATTTCTTCAGTGTGGTCACTTCTTCTTTATTGATCTTCCTTGGTAGTGGTGGTTCCTGCAAGAGAAACTCTTAACTAGCAGCAGTATCTAGTCCAAAAAGAGAGACTTGGATAGATCTATAGTAGCATAAGGACATGCAAAGAGCAAGTTCTTCCAAGTAAACATCACACCCAAGAAAGTCAATAACACTCCTATTAGTAGGAATTAAATTTTTATTGAAAATTTTAAAACACTCAGGCTCATGTGAAGTGGAAGCTGAAGAATCCAACTGATAATTGTTGGAGTACAGTACATCACTATCACATTCACAAGAGGTAATGTTTAAAGGGGGAGAAAAGAAAGAACAAAAAGATTTAGGCAAGCTATTATTTACAATGCAAGATAAATCAGGAGGCAAATCACAAGATAAAACTTGTTGGAAAGACTTATTAATATTCATGATTTTATCGACTGAAACTTTAAAGCCTTTCTCAACATTATTAGAAGCTACTAACTCAGTGGGATTTTTAAAAAGATAATTTTCAAGGCTATGGTTAAATTCACATTTCTCTACAAGATCATCATCCAAGCAATTCACATCAATATCATGCTTTATAATTATAGTGCTTTCAGTACTAGAAGGTGATGCACACACTTTACCAAAGTTCTGCTTTTGCCACTCAACAAGTATATCATTTTTGTTATCAATACAATCCATGCATATAGTGTGAGCATTGCAAGAACCAGATAAAGGTTCATTCAAATCAGAATCAGTTTCACCATCTAATCTAGTACTAGAAAGAGAAGCATGTTCTTCACACAAAGAAGCAGTGACAGTGCAAGCAATATCATCAACTAAACAACTACTATTAGAAGTGTTCAAGTGAGAATTTTTATTGTTAAGAATTTGAGGGGATTCAACTATGATTTCCTCATCCACCTCATCATCACTCACATCATCAATAATTTTAACAGGAATAGTAGTTATAGCACAAGGGTTAATCTCCTCAAGAAGAGGAGCAATACTACCTAATGTAGGGCACAAGTCCTTGTGAGTTTGTAGATATTCTTGCTTCATCTGGGCCTCTTTTATGAGTGAATCTGGACACTTTGATTCATCTTTCCCAATCTCAGACTCAATTCGCGCTATATCACTCAAGAACTTTCCCAATGCACTTTGACATTCTTTTAACTCTTCCTCTGATTCCTTAGAAATTCCAGATATTTCTACCTCTTCAAGTAATCCATGGTAGTATGAATTCAAACGGTCATAAGCTTCTCTTAAAAATCGTATCAGATCCTTCTTAGGAATAGTGAGAAATGGGTTAGGTTCACTAAATTCATGTTCATGAGATTGGGGAAGGGGTTGGTACGTGGATTGGGATAAGGGTTAGTGGTGGTAGTCATTTGGTGAAGGAGATAGTTCAAAGGGGGAATTATATGGTGAGAATGGTTCAAGATATGAAGTGGGACATGGATGGAATGACGGTGATGGTTCATGAAATGGTTGGTGAGATGAGGAAGGGTATTGGTGGTAGGGTTCATGTGATGGAATGCTTGGCTCATGATATGGATGATGTGAAGGAAAGTGTTCAAAGTGTGGATTGTATGGTGGAGGTGGTAGGTCATAATGTTGTCCTAATGGTGGATGTTGGTTTATGTATGAATGGAATGAAGAGGCATGGTAAGGGGAATATGGAGGGTCATTCATCCAATCATTCCCATGGTTATGGTTTGGATAAGGGGTATCATTTCTTTGATAGGTCCCATCCTGTTCTCTATGATCCATGTGTGCCATAAGAAGATCCAGTTCCTGTTGTATAGCATCAAGCCTTTGAGAAGAATTATCACCCATCAGAGTATTGTCACCTACAAAAGAGGAAGGGTGATCAGATAGACCTAAGTTATTATTAAACCAAGCCATAAGAAAGCTAAACAATCAGTTCGCAAAGAGTTTTTTAGTCTAATCTAAAAAGAAACAGGGATAAGAAGCAAAATAGTTTTTTTTTTAAAAAATAGGGGACCCTTCGCAGTGGCAAAAGGAAGGGTTTGCCGCGGCAAAGCTGTCTAGAAGAGAAAATGCGATCTGGTACAACACGCTACGCCGCGGTGAAACACAAAGTTGGCCGCGGTGAAGGTGTCCCAAGAAGTATTCTCACAAAAATCTGACAAGTTGGCCGCGGCGAAACAAGGAGTTAGCCGCGGCAAAATGTCACAGATAGTAAGAAAACCAGAACACAATAACAAAAACACAAAGAATGAAAATAAGAAGAAACTCAAAAATGCAATGAATGTTATGAAGGGTATGAAACTATATGCAAAAATCAAAATCAAGATTAGGATCTTTGTTTGTATATCTCAAAATTTTTATGCAATACAAAAATGTAACCTAATAGGCTCACAAAACCCCAATTAACCAAAGTTGACAATTAACTAGCCTAAGGAACCAACATAATGACTCCCCCGCAACGGCGCCATTTGATGAGAGCCTTTTTGTCGTTCGCCTTGGGGTTCTCAATCAAAAATAAATCCAAGCTATGCAGTATAGTGCAAACTCAGGTCGTTTCACTTTTGGGAGCCTTTATTAATTACCTAAGCTAGACTAAATGCCATGCAATGCAATGAAATGAGGTTTTGGGTTTTTAAGATTTAAATGAATGGTGCCTAAACTAAATGCAATGAAAACAAACCTAAGATACTATATTTTTGGTGTTTTAAGATAATAATGATGGAATGGAAATGAATGATAGGAAATCTCTTGAAAATGGTTTTCGTGGCAATCATAGTTCACTTAAGATATTGGGAATTTCACAAATCCATTAGGTTTTCTTAATAACAACCTCAATAACTCATTGAGTCCAATGTTTAAATCAATGAACTTCATTAATGAAAACATTGTTAAGCTTCCCTAATGTGTAATTTGAGAATGATCATGCAATTGGCTCAATGTAACCCACAATCAACTCAATATCAAAACATGACCATGCAAGATAGGAGAGAATCATGAGAGTTACAAAGAAGCATATATGTGACCAAATATATTTAAGCACAAAATTCAACATCAACCAATCCAAACTACAAATGTAAATCATTAACCAATGATTACAGAATCAACCAAAGTGTCTCACTAAGAATTTACAAATCCTAGACCTAGGAAATCATAAATACATAGGTAGAAACTAAAGATTGAAACTGAAACTCCCCTTTGAAGCTTGGAAACTCATGCTACTCCACCATCTTCAAGAGTTGATAAACCTAGCTCACCATAGCCTTGGAATTAGCTCTAACCAGAGTTAAATCTTCAGCCATAGCAGTCAGGAGATGAAGGAAATGAGGTGGGATGAAGAAAGAGTGCAAGAAATGGAAGGGGAAGAAGATGGAGATAGAGAGGCAAGAGGATGGGAGAATAGAGGTGTTGGAGATGATAGAATGGAGTTATTGGTCGAAAATAGGGTTTCTAAGGGCTTGAGGGGTCAATCTGGGTCGGATCATATGAGTAGAGGGTCCATATTTGCGTTCTAGATCCGAATATGACGTTCCTGATACGAAGCGAAAAACTCAAAAGTGTGTCGCGACGAACTATTCCAAAGAGGTATTCTAGTGAGATTTTGAGAGTTTGCTGCAGCGAACTCAAAAGTTTACCCCGGCGAACTATTCCAAAATAGTCACTGATGCACATTTTCAGACTTTTTGCCACATCACAGCATTTTCTTAGAAACTCTCATGTTGTGTAATGCTTTGGTCTTCAATCTTGGCTCTAATTCTCAAGTGTCCTACAATAAAAAGCAACAATTTGAAGCATCAATTGTCCTAGAAATCAATTGAATTCAACTAATAACAAATTATGACAATTTTACTCTAAAAAAGACACTAACTCAAAGTAAGGACTCTTAATCAAAATTAAGCACAATTATCATCAAAAGGAGCCAAAATCTATGATAAATACCCTTAAAATGATAAAAAATAACATAGAACATTTGGGTTCAATCAATGCCTCTGAAGGATAAAGGGAAACAACCAGCTGCCAGCACCTCTAAAACCCAGGATAAGGCTGAATCCACTGCAGCTCCTTCTCTTACCCCTGGACCATCATTTATGGAGAGATCAATTAGAGAAATGTTTCAAGCTAAACTTCAAGAGTTTGAGAAGAGAGTCTATACCACTGCCAGAGACTATGGGGAAGTCTCAGACAGAAAATTTGAGGGCATTTTCAAAATCCTAGATCTTCACCGACAAGCAATGATGGTTTTGGAAAAGGAGGTTTCTCAGAGATTCGATCATGTTGACAGAGAGATCCGAGAGCTCAAAGGGATGGTGGCCTCTCTCTGCAACAACTTCTTTGCCCTCAGCACTACTTTTAGCTTTGAGGACTTACTATCTCATCTACCATCTCCTCCTCATCATGAGCCTGCACCTTCTACCTCTCCTATACCTGCTTCTCCTATTTCCACTTCACCACCAGTACCCCCTACCTCTTCCACTCCTTCTACTACTTTAGCTCTCATCACTGTTCCCTAGTCAGTGCCTTCTCTGCATTTTCCACCATTCTCTCCACTTTCTCACCTTCCACCTCTTCCTATTCCACTGCCCATGCCTACTGTCTCTGCTCCTTCCCCTTCTTCATCTGATGCTGACAAAAAAGGGAAAAAGGATTCTGCTATTTAGTTATGCTGTTTAAAGTTTTTTTTTCAGTTTCTTGCCTTTACTGTTATGCCTTTTACTATCATGTATTTTGAGTTTTGTGTAATTTGCTTACTGATGTTTTCTGACAGTTCATGCTATCAGTTAAACTTTTCTATTGCCCTTCTGTCTCACTTTGATCTGTCAAGTATCTTTGCTGATTTGATTTCACTGTTATCTAATGTTACATAGTTAATATTCCTCACCTATGTTTTGTCATCATCAAAAAGGGGAAGAATGTTAGGATTAAGGTTTTGATGATAACAAAGTAAGAAATTTGTGTTTCAGTATGTTTGATCGATCATCTGATCGATCAAGGACTTATCAATAAGCTGATAGATAATATCTATGTACAATCAAGTAACTTAGCATAAACTTTGATCGATAACTTGTTAGATAATGTGTTGATCGATCAATTGATCGATCATTGTTAACTTAGTTATGTATGAAAGTCTGGAGTAAATTATTGATCACTTGATCGATAATCAAGATGATCGAACATCTGTCAGATAAAGGGATACAAATCTAATAGGCAATTATCGATCACATGATCGATAAACAGATTATTGATAAGAAGACAGATAAATGGTAATGCGCTCTACTCATTCTATGTTTTGTTTTAGCCACCATTTATTGATCATTTTATCGATCAATGACTTATTGATAACGTGATCGAACATTGCTTCATAACCCTCTCTACTTGCAGGTACTTATCCAAGTAGCTTATAGATCACCTGATTGATTAGCAAATTATCGATCACATAATCGATCATCGGTACATCGCTCTTTGTTTATGGTTCTTTGATCATCGAATCGATAATCAGATTATTGATAATATGATCGATCAACGCACATATATGTCTACCTTGTTTTTCACATAATGTGATTGATAAATCAGTTTTTTGATTTTACAAGAATAAACCTCTTTATCGATCACTTGATCGATCATTTATTAATCGATCACCTATTCGATCAACCTACATAGTCTGTGTTTTCACTGAATATACTGTTCCTGATTGTTTATCGATAAGGTTATCCATTATCCATTTATCGATAATGTGTTCGAAAATTATTGCTTTAAATTCTGTTCTGTAACACTTTGTTTATCGATAACCTGATCGATTAACAAGTGTTCGATCACTTGTTCGATCATGGAGTGATTTCAGTTTAAACTTCAACCAGTCACGATGTTGTTGGAAATTGTGCCCTAGGGGCCAATCATTATGTTTTGAACATTGTTAATTTATGAATTTATTAATTACGTTATCATATTATTTGCATGTTTACTGTGATGACTATCCTTGGATAACTCATGGTTTATCCTAAATGTCCCTAGTCGGTCATCTATGTGGGAGCAAAGATGAAATAAGACCAGTATGACTTTAAAGATATATAGAGATATAAATTAAAGTCATAGGCACATGTAAGAGTACAAGGTGTTGGACCGACCCGCTATGAGAGAGCTGCATGGGTTGAGTCATAAGCTTCTCTCATATACAAACCATGTCCCTGTGCCCTTTGACCTGAGATCATCATGGATTCATACATGAGAAACGCTTAGCTTTGACCTAGTCAAAAGTCACTTTTGACCGAGTGATCATAAAGACTATGTTCAGGCTTAGTGGTTTTTCATGCGAAGGAATGTGAATGGTCAAGATGGAATTTGTCCCTCACATTTGTAGAGAGACATTACTGGGCCCCTCGATGAGTGAGTCTGAGAAATGTATGGCCATACTATAATGGAAAGGTAGTTCCATTTCTATACTCAGACTACTCAGGGATCGAGAAAGTAACGGTAATGAATAGGAGGATGACGTTCTCCATGCCTCATCCATGACCGAAAATGTCGTGTGACAAAAGGGACGTGATATGGTTGTATGAAAGGTTGCATCGTTCAATGATCCTCATATGTTTTGGGTAGTCATGATGTCTTGCTAGAGACCGCTTACGACTTGTGAGTCATTATGGTTAATGGCCCACTGCCAACTTCATATGGGCCTACAGGGTCGCACATAAAATAGCCCAACACGAGTTATGATGTCTAGATTCATTGAATCTAGGATATGTCCAGATTCAATGAATAAATAGGGTGGACGTGTATATATATATTCGTATATATATATTATATAAATATAAGAGATATTAATTGTTAGATTTAATTTATAAGGATAAATTAGATCTATGTAAATTAATTCCGTCATATCTTTATTTTTGAATTAAATAAATAGGTGAATTAAATCTGTGAGACGGATTTAATATAAACCGTATTTATTTAATTGTTCTCTTATCTAATTATGCAATATTTAATATTGTATTAATTTCGGAATTAATTTAGGATTAATTTCAAAATTAAAATATCATTCATAATACCTATAACATCCTATATATTCGATATTACGGAGCTAGGGTTTTATGTGTGAGAGCGAAAGCACTAAGCAGATAAGGGACGGCCAAAAGTGAGGAGAGAGGACGGATTTTGAAAACCCTAGATGGACATAGACGCTAGCACGTCGTTCAAGGTTGAGGGCTACTCGTGTGGATACCGGTAGAGGAAGCCGACCGGAGTTGTCGACTTCGAACGACAAAGGAGGCAAGCAGAAGCATCCTGAACGGCCGAATCATCGAGTCACCAGGAAATCGAACACCGAAGGTAATGCTTCTTACTACCTGACTTAAACGCGATCGGTAGATCCGGGCAAGGGATTGAAAGTTTTAAAATTTTAAGTTTTTCCGCTGCACATCGTCTTTCAATTCCCTCCAGATGTTTCTCAAAATTTATCATCTATTTCATTCGAGCTTTTCTCAGCCTTCATGATTGTCCTAATTCTCTATTTAAAGATATTCAAAATCAAAAGTGACCTTGATCTTCTTTTTCTCTGCATACCAGTATGATGTCACTATTTTCTTTTATCGATCACTTGATCGATAAATCATTAATCCATCACTTGATCGATAAACTTAGCTATCTATTTCAAAAGCTCTTACTCTCAATAATCGATAACCTGATCGATCAACCAGTAGTCGATCATTACTTCGATCAAGCATGATCAGTTATTGCTCAGCACATTTAACAACTGATTGATTCTACCTGTAAACTATGAATGTTCATTTTATCATTTGTTTGGTTCTACTTTTGATCTTACTCTGCAAAGAAAAACTTATTGAATCAATGTATTATTGCAGATTACGAAGAAAAACCCAATGGCTCTATAACAGTTGTATAAGTAGCCTATAACCTACCTTGTCAGAAGCATTAATGGCGAAAACCGTTACAACTGGAAAACATGCAACCGGGCTCTCAACAGCTAGAAGCTCTTCCATCTAACGGTCACTAAACCACCTCAACTATAAAAGGCGTGAAGAAGCATTAAATGAACAGATTGAATACGTGAGCTACCCTCTGTTGATTATTTACTGTTACATTCAATACTCTGTTCTTCCATACACCGAGCTTCAGTGATTATCATTTATTCACTCTGTAAGAGAGGTTGTATCCATCATTATTAATCACGTTCTGTGTGAAACTCAAGAGTGTGGATTCTTGAGTGGGATTGTAACCTTACGGGTAGTAAGGGGGAGTGATTGATAGTATTGTACTGAGGCACAAAGAGCCCGATCAATCTTGGAACATAGTGAAATACTCAGAGGTATTTTGAGGACTGGATGTAGGTCAAGTGGTTAAGACCGAACCAGTATAAATTCTGTGTCCACTTTTCTATGGTGAAATCTGTCTAACTCACACTCTCTGTTTCTGTTAGTTCATTGTTTTAATTTCACAAAATTTTTATAACTCACCCAATTCATCCCCCTCTTGAGTGAGACTACCACTAACAAATTTTGAGCTTAGAAATTAGTTCTAAATGAAAAATTATATGGGAATAGCTTGTGAAATTAATTTTAGGAAAATTGGATACAAAGTCCAAAAGTTAAAGGTTAATACATGTTGAAGAGAGCGAAGTATGGTTGCTACTTGTTACCATGACTCTAATAAGTAAATGGTATGATGTGTTAATATAACTAGGGACATGTAACATCAAGAAAGATGAAAGAAAAAGGTTAATCAAGCAACTTCAAAGGGTGGTTGCAAGGGGAGCAAAGAAAGATTGTGACAAGTTAAAGGTAACAAACTTTACTCTACTCTTATGTGCTTGGTATTTTATTGCACATATGACATGTTTGTTATGTTTTTGTGACTTTATGAATTCATGCATGGTGTGTATGATAATATTTGAAGCATGCCATAGGCCTATGTGATTTATGATTAATGCATAGAAGTTTTCAAATATGTCTTTTTGCATGTTATGAGAATGTTAAGCTTGTAAGCATATTATGAATATTGAGCTATGCCATGTACGTTTAGGCGGTGATTATCTGCTACTAAGATTCTCCAGAATCTCACCCTCCCTTAACCATCCACAATAGGTATTATGCTTATGGAAGAGGAATGCATGAAGAAGAATAAAGAAAGAAGAGAAAAATTAGAGAAATGTGTTCATGTATTGTAATATAATATGTCTCCTTTATGTTGATGTATTAAAGAACATGCCTATTGATATTATTTGATAATAAATGATAATATTGGCATGTAAGATTAAGTATGATAATGCATGAGAATAATTAATAAAATGTTGAAATGGTTGCATGCAAGATAATGATTGTTTATATCATGCTAATTAAGGGAATAAACATTCCAACAAGAAGCAACAAAATTGAGATTGAGCAAAAATGAGACAAACGAATGATTCTGCGTGTGAAATTTTATGAGTAATTACATTTAAGCTTCAAATGAGTGGTAAATCACCTAAAATGGATGTATGCGCTAAAAGATATGATCTTTTTAAAAGTTTGGGTAGGAAAGCTGTAAAGTACTATTTGACCAAATGAATAGTATATATTTACATATTTTAGGTATTAAATGAGTAAGTAAATGATCCAATGAGTATTTTTCCTATAGATAATTAAAAGAACTTTAAATGAAGACTTGAATCACCTCAATACGAGTTTCTATAATTAGTTATATATAAATTTTAAAAATTGAACCATAAAACTGGAATTTACCAAATAAATAGTAACCCGAGAATAAAAATGTAATTTTTCAATCTATGGGCTTAATTCATGATTCGCCTAAACTATAGCACTTCTAAATGTGTACTAAATGGGATGAGATGACAAATGTTTCAGGATTATTCTTACATGTTGTAAGGGAAAGTAATTACTTAGGTATTGAGATATTGCGTTTAGTGTAGGGGTGGTTGTTGTACTATGACACCGAAAGTCCATTGAATCTTCGGGATATAGTGAAACTCTCAAGTGGAGCAGAGGGACTAGATGTAGGCTAAACCAATATAAATTGCTATGTGTGTTTTCTCCTACTTTTCCTTCAAGCAACATGTGATATCTTCTCCCCTTTACTCTATTATATTAATCGGATTTGATTATTTTAGTATTTGCCAATTTTTTTTATAACACCTAATTCATGTCCCTTGCGTTCAGCCATACTAATAGAGAGGAAAATTATAGGACGTAGTGACAGAATATAGGGGGTGTAGAAGGGGTAGTTTCTATCTTTTTAAATATATATTTCAATATCTAGTCCTTTTAAGTAACTATGGTGTTTAAGATCCTCTCCAATAAATATAATTCCTACTTGATCCCTCTCTCTAATTTTTCCTGTAAATAACTCTTTTAAATTTCATTTATACAACTAATAGATTTTAAGGAATTTAATATTTAAACGTTTATCTTGTAAATGATAGAATTTGATTTCTAAATATGAAAGTTTGACTTGAAAGTGTTTTGAAGCCTCAAAATATTTGGATAAGCTTCTCAAACTTATTACATAATTAAATCTTAGGTCATTGTTGTTTGGAAGAAAATTTGGTGATGGTTGATGGTTATGGGGATTAATTAGAAGCGTATTCACCTTTTCTTACTTATATTGTGGTTGATCTGATTTTGGTGGCGCCTAGATGTACTTTTGTCATCTAGCTTTGGATTTTTGAGATTTGGTATTAGTAGTTGAGTAGGCTAAGTTGCGATATTTTCCCTAATTGATTATTTCGGTTTGCTTAGTGTTGTATTGATGTTTTAGCTAATTGATTTGTGTGTTTAATAACAGATTGCACATATCGATAATACTACCAAAAACTTGGCTTTGCTGAAAGTCAAACAGTCGTCGCTAAAAGTTTTCAATAGTGACAAAAAGTTATAACCAAGTCGTTGCCATAGTGACTATCACTAATATTTTTTAGCAGCAACAAAGTGAGTCATGTCATTACTGAAAATGACTTTTAGCAGTGACATAGAAGTCACCACAGAAAAACCCTTTCAGCGGCTACAAAAAGTTGCCACTGAAAGTGTCGCCCAAAAAATATAGGGCCACCACTAGATGTCGTCCCATCACCGCTGCCCGGCCACCAAATACCATCAGCCAACGCCATATGTCACTAGCCACCTCATCATGCCACGTCATCAATCCAATATTTTCTCCTTACAATGCCTTGCCCAAGACTTGATCCCTGGACCTTCTCTTTACTGTGTGAAGGGATCTAGAATGACTTTGCATCTTAGAGGTATGAAATTATATATATATATATATATATATATGTTTATCATCAAATACTGCACCCATGTGTGTATATATATTGTTTATAGTATAATACTTATATACATATATATATGTAAATATAAATACATATAATTTTAATATATATAAATATACAATGAATACGTATATATTACTCCTCTGGTCTTTAATATAAAACCCATTTAACTAATTTGATTAGATTAAGGAAGTTAGATAAGTTAGTTAATTATAAGAAATGTGATACATTTTTCCTAAGATACCATGTAAGTTAATTAATTATAAGAAATGTGATACATTTTTCCTAAGATACTATAATCATCTTTCTCAATACATCCTCTCTCTTTTACTTGATTATGGTTGAGGGAGTATCTATAGTGATAATTTAAAGAAAATTGATAAATATGAGAAATGAGTCTTATATTTAGGACCAAAATTAACTCAACGATTGGGTCCTATATTAAGGACCGGAGGAATATAATGTTTGCATTAAAATATAAAATAGGGTATTAACATATATATATATACGTATTATATTCATAATATTCATTTTGAAGAAATTAAAATATGAATGCAATTAAAATAATATCATTTATTTAATATATTTGAATGTTATTTTATTGATTAATAATATCTATTTAATATATTAATAAATTTTTTAACAGATTAAAATTTGTAATATTATAAATTAGATGACATGTACTATTTTGCCTTACTTTAAAATTTATTTTTATTTTAAATTAATTACACAATTTTAAAGAGTTTATTCATAGTTTTTTTAACATTATGTATATTGATGATGATATAATTTTATGAAGAAAAAAATATTGATTAAATTATATTATTTATATTTACATATCAAGATAGCATTGAAAACTCATAACATCATGTCAAAATAATATTCCCACCTCAACGTCTTTTGCGTTAACACACAGGTATTAATTGATATAATAATTTTTTTAGTTAATTATCTAATTTTTTAAAAATTTATTGAAAAGAATTTACATTATGTTATTAGTTTTTATTATTTTAAATTTTTAATTGTAAATTTGCAAATCTTATATTTAAACAAAAAAAATTTTATCTATTGGTAAGAAAAAATAGTTGTAAAAAGTCACATTTTGAGTGGTGACTCTAAAAATGTGTGACTTTCAACGGCGACAATTAAAGTCAACGCTGAAACTCAGACTTTTAACAGCAACCTTAAAAAGTCGCTGCTGAAAGTATGACTTTCTGCAGCGATAATTGAACAAAACTTCTATTTGTTGGTGAGAAAAAATAGTTGTAAAAGTCATACTTTGGGTGGCGACTCTAAAAGTAATTTTTAGCGACGATAATTAAAGTCATAGTTGAAACTTAGACTTTCAACAATGACTTTAAAGAACTATCGCTTAACGGCGACTCAAGTTACTTTTTTTTATCGTTTGTAAATTGTTAAAATTTATTTTGTCAATTATATTTTATATAGATATATACATACAACATATTAAACTTTATCTATCAAATTAGTAGAAAAATTGTTTTTAAGTAGACACTAAAACAATAAAAGAATGTATATATGTACTCTTTTAGTCTTTAATATAAGACTTAATTAACTAATTTGAGTATATTAAGGATATTAGTTAAATTAGTTAATCTAATATGTTTTTTCTAAAACATCCTAAGTCTCTTTTTCAATTTCATCTTCCTCCTACTTGATCATTATTGAGAGAATATCGACAGGGTCAATTTGAAAAAAAAATTGATAAACATGTAAAATATGAAACATCCTTCTTTTAATCCCTCAGAGTACATGTTTGGAAGCGTTACTGTTCAAGCAATTCACGAAACAAGCTCGTAGATTGAAAATTTACATTTGGTTCTCAGGTTACTATTCATTGGTTAAATTCCAAATTTACGGTCCAACTTTGAAAAATTATAACTAATTATAGAAAAATTGTATTGAGATGGTTCAAAATTTTATTTGAAGCTCTTTCAATTCTCCATAGGAAAAAAATATAAAACTAGACTTAACCCTTACCAATTCATACAGTTTATTCGTTGAAGTTTACTGTTCATTTAATAAAAAATGTACGCTCTGATTTCTCTGCCCTAACTTTGATAAAACATAACTCTTAGCGCACACATCTATTTTAAGTGATCTACTACTTGTTTTAAAGCTCAGGATGTGTAATTTAATCATACCAAATCTCATGGTCAAAATCAATCAATTGCTTTACTTCCACTCTATCTCAATTTCATTGCTCAATTAAGGATAGTTTATTCCCTTAACTTGTATTAATAAATCATAATTAATTCTTTCCTTGCATATACCATTCTATCAATCCACAAACTATTCCCACATATTATTATCATCACATAACATTAATGGCATGTTCATATCATACATTAACATACAAATTATACAATGTAATCTAATAAATTTTCTCAATTCTTTTCCTCTTTCCTTGCTTCTACTTCATGCATCCTTTGCTTGATCATTATCACCTATTATGGTTGATTAAGAGAGAGTAAGATTCAGGAGAATCTCAATGGCAAACATTACCTTCAATGCGTGCAAGATGGATGTAAGAGTATGACGTGCTTACTTGATCTAGCTCATGCTTACTTATACCATTTTCTCATACTCAATGTTTCATATAAACATGCATGGCTATAAAAAACATCAATGAAATAGAGCATCATAATTGCATTTACATCACATATCATCATCAAATCACATAATGCAATTCAACATACAAGCATACACATCAAATGCATAAGAAAGATAAGTTCACTACCTTGTATCCTTAAGCTTTCTTCTTGCTCCCTTTCGCTTCCAACCATTAAGGTTGCTTGCTCAACCTTTGTTATTCCTTTTTCCTGACGTCTCATAGCCCTAAATGCATCAACAAATCATTTCTATTCATTCATTAGAGCCATGGTAATTAATAACATCAACACTTTGTTTTTTTTACCTGTATTAACTTTTAACTTTTAAGCTTGATTTCCAACCTTTCTAAAATTAATTCCACATGCTACTCCCATACAATTTTTCATGTAGAATCCATTTGCAAGCTCAAAATCATCAAAATCAAACTCTTTCCTATGAACCAGCCTTGACCGAATAGTATGCACTTTGGGGTCCCAAAATTCTATTTTCAATTCTAATGCTTCCAAACTTGTTTTCTCATCTTTACCCCCACACAATTTTTTATTTTAAACACATTGAAAGCATCAAAATCATCAAAATCCAATCTTAGCTCTGGCTTAAATATTACTTAAGTTATATAATTATGAAATTCAACTAATTTCAATATAAAACAACTTGATTCTTGTTTCTTCCAAGCCTTTAAACATTATTCTAACATTAATTTTATCTTCCTCTACTCTTAAGAATTTTGTACAGCATACCCCCCAAGGGTTTTAAGCTCCCAAAAATGATTAAAATCTATAACCAAGCTCAACAACAATAAGGGTAGTGAAAACTATATCAAAAATCATAAACATACTTGTTTTAAAGCTTGATCTTGTATAGGATCACTTGGCCTTTCTCTCTCCTTCTTATTTCTCTCTCTAAAATTTATTTTGTAAGAGTTTTCTCGTAGTTTCCATAGGCCTAGGACAAAATGAGGAGTATATATAGAGTTTATGAACAAATCCTAGCCATTGATCTTGAAATTGCAAGATTAAATCTTGGCCATTTATTTTCCCCTCTTTATCTTATGGTGACAAGTGTCCTCATGACATCATGCTTACCTCATCATGCTTACATCATCAAGCCATATGCCTTTGATCCAACCATACATGTGTCTTGAATCCAACTGTAGACATGTCTTACATCGAACCATACATGTGTTTTTCATCCAATCATACACATAATCTCTTACATGTCCCTTCATCATTTTGACACTAAGATAGGGAGAAAATTAATATTAAATTCGTGCAAAATATAGCCCTTAGACATTGCTCCACCTGTCTTGCCATTCTATACCGTATCAGTTACTTTTTCGGGTCTTGACTTACTCAAGACTACTGGGACATGTTCTGGTACCATTTTTTTACCTCAAATAAATCTATATAACATTATATAACATGTCTAAACAGAAAGTAATGCTTTTCCCTTGTTCTGCGATTAAAATAATTAATAATATTTATTTCAGAGTAAACTTGACCGAATTCTTTCTACCGGTCCATGACTTCGAGAATCTATCTCTGGGTACCAATACTGTTTATTCATCATGAGAAAATTCTCTAATTTTTCTTAAGTCAAAAGTCAAACTCTAGATATTTGGCTTTGACTTTTTCTATATAGTGTATTAATAGGCTTTAAATTCTATCAAAGCCAGTCTCTTCACTTTCTGGGGACAGAATTATTTTTAAAACTTGTGATAATTCCTCAAGTATTTTTTTTCTCATTTTCTTCCAATTATCCGAGGCCTTCCTATATTTTAAATAATTTATTTTTGATAATATTCAAAATTAGTCAAAATCCTAATAATTCCACAAATTCCTTCCAGGGGTATTTTCGTCATTTTTAGCCTCATACGGGCTCTGGACCTCATTCCTATTTTTCTGGAATTTTTATGAAGTATTTAGGCCTACTTTCCATCACTGTCTCTTTTCGGCCCGAAACCTTCTGAATTTGTGTTTTAGGTCCTTACTCGGGTTTAGCCTCAAGAATCCTCTTACTAAGGTTCCTAGTATAATCTTTGGCCCTTAATTACCTCAAATCCTTATACTGGACCCTTGAACTTCACACAGGGGCCTTAACATGTCATTTCCCATTTTTTGGGATTTTTCTGAGACTTTCAGGCATAATTTCTATTTTTGCCCTTGCTAGTCCAAAACTTTACAAAATTATGATTTTACCCCTAGTTTCGGCTTAACCTATAATTCACCTTCATGAGGCTTCCAGTATAAATTTTGGCCTATATTCATCTCTATTTCTCATTTTTTGGGCCTCGAAACTTCACTAAAGTCTCTAATTTTCTCTTTTCTCAGTCCCAACAAACTTTTCATTTAGAATTTAGTCCTTGGGAATCCCTTTGTCCCTTCAGAGAACCTCTAAGACCTCTGTCAAAAGAGGTCTGGTAGCCTGCCCATTTTATGCTAATTATAGTACTTTTAAGCCCAAAATTCAAGATGTGACAAAATAAGTCTTACATATAGGACTAAACTCTTCAATTAGGTCCTATATTTAGAATAGGAAGAATATATATAGTATATAATTGTAAATGTATAATACATTTTAATTAAACTATTGATTTAAACATAAATTCTATGAAAATAAAATACCACTACCTTATTTTATTTTTTTTATCATAAAAGGATACATTTAATGTTTTGATATGCTAAATATTACATTTAAATAAAAAATTTGTTATAAAACTAAAGAAGATAGTAAGGGAAAATAGAAGACAGGAGTATTTCTTATTCTGTTTAAGGTGTTGAATATATGACACATGGCGTCTATTTATAGGCACAACTTTATATTTTTAATAGAATCTACAAATTACATAATAATAGGAAATAATTGTGGGATATAGAAATAATAAAAGATATTGAAGATTATAAGTGATAATACGAGATATATGGACATACACGAAAATATTATTATATTCACAATACTCCCCCTTAGATGTCCATTATATATAAACGTGACTCATTAAAAAAAATATCAACTAAGAAAAGCCTTGTGGGACAAAAACCTAATAGAAAAAAAAGAGTACATTATTTATTGATACACGATACAGTGCTGCCTTATTAAAAACCTTGCCAAAAAAACTCAATAAGATAGAACCATAGACAAGAAAAAACTAGTATGGCATGTATCAACTTCCCCTTTTGACAATATCAGTTGACATCTTCAAGCATGCAAAGTCTAGCATAACAAACAAGCCATCCAAATATTATAGTGAGATAAAGACGTCAAATATTAATTTCATAATCTTTTTAAAATCATAAGACAAATAGTCCTTTTGTAGTTTACCCACATATGAATCATACTGTAATCTCTTGACATAAGGATAAAACAATAATACTTTATCTATATAGCCAGTAAGATTAGTCTTCAATATATTCAAATAATATCACCTCCACAGTATCCTTAAAGTAATGAGGAACATGCTTAACTTCATTCAAACGTCTACATGTTTGTAAATAACTATATCATACTAATTAGCAAATAATATGTCAAGTTTTGTGTGGCTAGCTAGATACATAAGTGTTCGAGTGACACTAAGATATAGTACTTCTTGACCAAGTATTTATTCACCAACTTCTGGAGGTCTAAATAGGTTTTTAGTCCACATCTAAAAATCTTGCAACTGTCAGAGCACGTGATAGATGTGACTTATCCATATAATAGATGTGACTTAGCTATATTTATTCCTTCCAAATCTTTCATTTCAAATTCTTTCTTTAAGCAATTCACCACTTTTGTAAACTTTTCATAAGTTATGATGCTACTTATATCATCAACATAAATAGCAACAATAACAAACCCATTTTTAGATCTTTGTATACAGGGTAATGTGGAATATTTTTATATCATCACCTTACTTGATATTTACTAAATTGGTTATACCACATACGCCTCTATATATTGGTGTTCTTGAACATAATTGTATGCTTATGAAAACTTGAATCCTTTAGGAATTTTCATATATTATGATCTAAATCTATCCGTATATTAGATCATTTTGAACTCACACAAAGATTTGAATCCTTTTGAGATTCACATAAAATTTCACCATATAATGAGTCACTATATTTCCTAAAAACATATAAAATATTTTTGTATATTATCAAACTGCTAGATTGATAAGATAAAAATCTAATCCACCACAAGATTGATTTTTTTGCTTGTACAGATGCCCATTTATATAATACTAACATTACACTTCAAGTGCTTGGGCTAAAGATACATAAATCCTCGTTATAGTGTTGTGTCTTTTTCTTTCTATTGGCCAACCATCTTTCTATCTATATCTCATGATAGATTTATATATATAATTCTCATTTGATCATATGATATCATTACTAAAATTATTATCGACAATTTTATTCCTTTACCAGTCTTCTTTTCTTTTGACATAATATATCGAGATCTCTTTATTATTTTCAAATATTTAAACCTCATCAAGAGTCACATAGTTATGCCTTAGCCTTTTTTATAATTCATGCCTCCCTAGTAGATCATCTTGATCATTTGCTTCTTTTTGGAACCAATTACTCTCTCATCCTTTTAGCATGTCTTATAAAAAATAGGGGCACTTTTAGCTAGAATATGTGCATTAAGAATTCTCATTTAAGTCAGGGCAAATATTAGCACTATCTTATGAATGCAATACTTTATGTATTTCTAGTTTATATTACTATATTTGATTATCTATATTTGATAGTAAAAATGCATTCTATGTATTCTCTTTTCCAGCTGCTCATTTTCTCTCCCTCATATTAGGAACATGCAGTGTAAGTCTCCTAAATCCATAAGTTTCCTTTAGAAACATTATTTTGTTTTATTTAGAGATAAACAAGAATAAAGAGATTCTTATCCAACATTGATCCCAACATATTTTGAATATCCATCTATGTGTATTATTATGGTGAAATAATAGATATTACATATTCTAAGATATAAAATATATGGCTCTTGACTAAAAGCCAATTATAATGGGAAAATTCACAATACATTGTTGGCTTGGTGCATTTATGTGCAAAAATATGTAAAGATAATTATCCCAACACTAAAATGAAAATTTTGTTTCTATAAGCTTTGATCTAACTACTTATGGAGACTTTTACTAAGCATATAATCATTGATAAGTTGAGAAACAATCACTAGTTACTTCAACGGAAATCATATTGGTTGCATAATCTAAGATTTATGCACCCAATGTAATTATTTGAACATATTTGTAAACTTTAGATTGCAAGTTGATCATAATCGCCCATATGACCATTTTATAGATGCATCTTTCTTTCATAATATATTGATTTGGTCCACATGGTGTCTTAATAGACCCATATATAAAATTGTATGGATTGATGGTATATGAATTATTTAGATTGAATATTGTAAGAGAAGTGTTTGTGCCCGGAAGCTCCTCGAATTTTGATAAACATTGGCGTTATTTTCTTATGTACTCGTGTGATTTGTAAAGTTACCACCTAAAATGTATTGGGGTTCGACTTTGGTTCCACATTATGATTTGAAACTATTGTATGAACTTAAAATGTAATGTTTCGACTGGAATATTGTATATATAAAAACTACTACCTCTATTTCATAACATAAGAGTTTGTTTGGTTTTTATTTTAGTTCTAAATATAAGATTTCAATCCACTTTGTCCTTCATATTTATTCATTTTTTTTCAGAATAATACTTGTAGTAATTGTATATGTTAAAAATTCAATCAAATAGTAGTTTTAACTAATACATAATTAGTAAAGATATTTTAAGAAAAACAACACTTAGTTATTATAAATAACTAACTTGACAAACTTTTTTAATTTAGTCAAATTAATCAACTAGCTCTCATATTAAGAATCGGAAGTAGTATTATTTTCTTAAAAACTTTTTCAAATGCTGCCACAACCCGTCAAATTTTTACCTCCAAATTTTTTTTAAAAAAAATATCTAGCTCGACGTCGGGTTATGGAATTCGTTAGACTTGGAAGGAATTGGATAAAATGAACCGTTTATTAAAATTCAGATAAATTTGAAATGATTGTAGAAAATCCCAACGTAACTAAAACTTTCAAAAGGAAGAATTAAAATCTAATTTTGTTTTCTTAACACAGGATTGGCTGTGAATTGAAAATGTACTGAAAATAAATATATGAAGCCAAAAGGAAAGCTTAAGAATTTATTTATATGAAAGATGCATTACATATTACCAGAATGCAACTACATGCAAAACATACGTAACCTTAACATAGGTAACTATCAAAAACGCATTTCCACTCAACAAACAACTAATTAAAGCAAATTCGGTTCAGCCTTTCTCAACATGACATCTATTTATTCATGATGAACTAGAGACGAAGCTCCAAATCAACTTCATCACCCTTAGAAGTCCCAGCAACAGCGCCAGAATCATTGGCAGACTGCTATTGTTAACATTGGCACCTGGAAAGTTCATGATAGTTTGTGTTGGGCTCACCATGTTCTCGATCATCATGTAGTTTGAATAATATGAAGGGGGGAAGCTTAAATTGTTTTTGAAGTTGTAAAGGCTTGTGGCTGATTGCTGGCTGAACAAATTTGCAGCATAGTTCCATCCAAAATGTCCCAATGGAAGTGGCCTACAAAAAAGAACAACACTAGATAGAGGACCATTAATATGTTTGATCAATCAATGAACAATAACTTATTTAATTAATGTTGCAATATCGTGTGTTGGTATTATCATTTGCATTCACACATGAAAGTCGTGTTTATAACTATTAAACATATAGTGTAATTATAGCTTGATTTTTATTTTGTTCTTTACAATAAAAAGCATAGTAGATTTAGACTCTCTAAATCTCATTTGAAAGACTTTAGGGGTTGCACTTGGTGTAGAAGGGTTTTTTTTTTTTTTTTGGGGGGGGGTTCATTGAAGAATGATCCAGTAAAGCAAATCAACGGAGAAATCATATGACCATAGTTACTATGGTGAACTTGACGTGGATAATATTGGTACTGACGAATTATAGTTACAAAACATACCAAAGTGACAGTGCTCAAAATTTAAACCGCATTTATGGCATTACTATTGAATTTATTTCATTAATTTGAAGTGTCATAATGTGCCCGGATTTTGCGTCGAATCTCCGAATAAAATCCAAGATAGTCCCAGATTCATCTTCTAAGAATAGCCACAAGCACTGAAAATGGTGGAAATAGAAGCTAGATCACTAATCGTAAAAGTGATCATAACTTTTTTCTCAAGCATTCAACCTTCCATTTGAGATGTTTAAAATTAAATCTTAGATGTCAACGTCCAACCATAAAACTAAATTAAGATCATAATGATTTCATATGTTTCAAAAAGGGAAAACTAATTCCCCAATCCTTATAGTTTTTTCTTAGTTTTGAATTAGGTCTTTGTAATTTTTTCCTTTTTATCATATCCTTTAAGTTTACGCTGTAACTCAGCTTGTCCTTTATGTTTAAAACTGTTTAATAAGAGTTAACAGTGTTAAATGATCTGTTAGGTAATAATGAGGTGGCAAACAACTAAGCATATTTTTACACTTGGATTTGATTAAACATCTACATTAAAAAAAAAAAAGCCATATCGAAAATAAGCAAGGTACTGAAAACCGGACCGGTCATTGAACCGGTCGAAACGGTGGTTTAAGGGTTAGTGGGTCAAACCGGAGTTAAACCGGAGTCAGACCGGTTATTAATAAAATAATATAATTAATTAAAAATATTAATATTTAAATATAAATAATCAAAGATTTTTTAATTAAATTTAAAATATAATCATATATACATTGAGGGACTGTTATGGGGCAGAGGCGTCATGTCTCATTGAAGAGATATGAACCAACCCCAAGAAAAACAAGAGGCTACGGAGGTGTTTTATTAATGGTTTGCTTTGTCTGATATACAATCTCGATTTGTGTGTGTTTTTATTTTATTTTATTTGATGGGAAGGTGAACCAATGTACCCATCTTTATTCTAGTTTCACTCTTCCGTCTTCTTTTTTGTTTTTCTGGTTAATAGAGTACCTTGTAAGTTCTTTTCTTTTTAACCATTTTGCTTTCAGTCGTGTCTAATTTTCTCATGCCTTGATACTGAGACAGCGTCGACAGATCAACAAGTGAGCGTCACCATCATCCCAAAGGCCACCGTCTCTGATTAATCTCCACCATCGCCTCCCTTTCAATCGTTCTTCTTCTCCCTCCATCATCTCTGGCGTCTCCCTAGAACCTTCTCATGAAATCATCTAAGTCCCAGGTTTTCCTCCACATTTTCTTTTCAATTTCTTACTTGCCCTGAAGTTTCTTGGCTACTCCTGAGATCTAGATCTCTAAAAGAGATTTAAGTTTCAGTGCAATTTATGTTGGTATTCTCTTCATCTTCAAACCCCCCTTTCTTCTTCAGCCTCCCTCATCGTTCTGTGATTTTTTAGCATCTGGATTTTTTCAAAAGACGACTCGGACAACTCTTGAACTCGGCGGGTTACGCGGGTTGTAACCGGTTTATACCGGTTCATTCCGATCTATACCGAATCAGTTTCCTCCCAGTTTATCCATTAAATCGGACCGGACTGATGGCCGGTTGGCCGGTTTTCGGCTTGAACCGGCCGGTCCGGTCCGGTTTTCCAAACATCGAAAATAAGGCCCTTGCTCTTCCCAAATTGCCCCTTTCATTAAATTTTTACCACAGTTAATCTTCACCCGTGCTCGTTGGACCCTGCAAACTGCAATCGCTGTACGGTGCATGCTGGAAAGGTTTCTTCGTTCTCTTTCGCATCTAACTGCAGTTGCAAGTATGAGGGTAATAAAAGAATTTGAATCCATTCAATTAACCAAGTTGTTTTCTAGTGCGTCCACTCGCTATTTTTACATGATGATGATAATGGAAGAACCAAACCATCAGAGACATGGCCCACTTAAATTTCTGGATGGAATTGACATGATGAAGCTCAAGCTTCGTGGTTTTTCCATTTTTTTTCTCTATTTTTCCGGCACCCAAATACTCTCCTTTGTATTAATTACTCATTATTCATTTTTTGCGAAGCAAAATTTCTTGCCCCTGCTTTTAGAATCCATGAAAAATTTAGTGCTTCAACAGTGGAAAAAAAATATATCGAGAACTCCTAGGCCTCTACATAGGTGGACTCGCCTCATTCTTCGCTTCGGTTCAGATCCACTTTGCCTCCTTCGGACTGGCAAAAGGCGCTGGAGAACATGCCTCCGATGAAGTCCCTTGCATCGATGATGATGGTTAGTCTGATCCATGAGGGAATAGCCTCCACCATCCATGATGAGGTCGGCTTCGCAAGCAGCGTAGGGCGTGGTGGAGATGGTGCTGCACAATGATTGGAGAGTCCAATGAGAGTGGATGAAGGTGAACTATGAAAGAATAAAGATCTAATTGCAGGAGCAACCTTGAAAGAGCATTGGCTTTATTTTTAGAGTTTTTTTTTTTTTTTCCATTTGGATGCTTAGTCAGATTCGCTTATATATGTGTCTGCCAACTCACTCCTATTCAACGGATTCTTAACATTGTTAACATTTATTAAACGGTTTTAAACAGAAAGGACTAATGGAGTTGACTGTGCAAACTTAAAGATCTGATAAAAAGGCAAAAGAAAAAAAAATGTAGGGACCTAATTCAAAATCAAGAAAAACTATAAAGACTGGGGAATTATTTTTTTCCTTTCAAAAATTGTTAGAAATATGTAAACAAGCAAGTAATTAGAATTAAAACTTTTTTGTAAGTGATGGTGAGAATAAATGAAAAATTATTGCCTGCAAGATTAAATATGTAACAAACTAATGAGACCCTATAAGAATCAAAGACTTCAAACTATTAAGTTCCTTGTTGAAGTAAGGAAGTCTTTGGCCCAACAATATTAGGCTCACATACAGCTGCAACAATTTGAGGTGGGGGAATCCCACGAATTCCAAAGATGTTATAGTTTAGATTTGGCTTTAAAGCTTTTGTATATGCAATTTGTGTTTGCCCTGAAGATCAAAATCAATCTATGAGTTATTAGTTATATCCTGATCAAATTTTATTGTTCAATGATTCAAATTCAAAATTCACTTCAACACTAGTTTAATCTATAATCATAAATTGAGAAGTTCATATAAATTTATCATTCAGTTTTAAATTTCTATTATATATTACATTTTTCAATATATTTTATGTATAATAAAATTATTTCTTTCTTATATTAATTTGTATAAAAATTTATTAATATTCTTATCATATTTGTTTAATTATTATTAATAATCAAGAGAAATTGATTTTAATGAAACATGAAACAAGTTTTCTAAGATATATTCTTGTTTTAATATGTATCTAATAATAAGATGAATGATGATGATACCTTCATTAATATCAACTCTACAAATATATCAATTTATTTTATAATTGAAAACATATTTACATCATTACATTCTTAATTATGTTATTATATAAATTGTTGAAGGATTATAATCTAAAATAACAAAATTTAAAATTAATAACGGATGAGCGACAGAATTGTGACGGAATATACTTAGTGGACAAAATTTCCGTGGCAAACAATTCAGAAGTGGAATTAGCAACGGATTCTGTCGCTGCAAATTTTATAATTAAAATTAGCAATCAATTAGTGACAAAAAATTTTGACAAAAAAATTCCTCGTTAAAAAATTACTGATGAAGTGAATTTTGAATTTGAATCATTAAACAATAAAATTTGATCATGATATAAGTAATAACTCATAGATTGATTTTGATCTTCAACGGATTCTGTAGCTAAAATTTTTTTAATTAAAACTAGTGATGGAAAAATTTCATTGCTAATCTATAGCTAAATTGAACGATTGAATTAAATTAGCTATGAAATAATTTTTCGTTACTAATTCTATTAGTAATAAGCTGTTTTTGTTGTTGCAATGTTTGGAGGTTTTGGGCGCTTAGAGCATAGCGTACATTTCTTAGTTTTCATGAATTGGGTCTTCTTAGACGATTTTGCAGTTTGGGGCTTTTTTGGTTTTAGAGGATTTTGGTAGCGATAATGGAAGAGAGGTAGCCAGATCAATAACCTTCTTAGCCATTGCTCGAGGTAGGAGCGAAAATTGGCAAGAAGAGAGTTTTCTTATGACACTGTTAACAGACTCGGTTCAGTATTTATATGCATACAATTTCTGATATCTTGCAATTGACAATTTTGATCCTTGAGTTTTGATTGTGAGAAAATTCAGAGCTCAAATAATAAAAAAAATATACAAAAAGGGCTACAAAGAGTACATAATAAAATTATGATAAAACAAATTCATTTACCAATATATTACTATATTTTAAGTTAAAAAATTTCAAGCAATTGAGAAAATTTGCCACTCCTTGTCCTTAATGTAAGAGTCAAGCGATTAATTTGTAGAAATTAGAAAAATTAATTATGTTAGTTACTCCTTAAAAATGTGTGTTAGTTCTCCTTAAAATAGCTACTCTTTAATCTTTTGCATTTAAACTATCCTTTAATGGAAACCCCTCTTAACATGTATAATGAATATGGAGAGTTGGGGGAAATTATAAATGTAGAAGATAAAAATGAATTGAAATCTTATAACATCTAACTAGTTTTTATATTTAGCATTGAAAGGAATACGTGTACACTCATATAACCTCTAACTACTACTTAATTATTAAGAATATAACATTATTATTATGTATGTGTCTAGTTTAATCTATCATGTAATTATTTTTTGCTGTATGTAGTTTAATTGGGTGGAGAGACAAATTTACCCATTATAATATGAAAAAAGAGGATCAGGCATCATTATAAAATGTGAGGGGCAAAAATGAACATAAGTTTTTCAAAACAAGGCAAAAATGCCATCTCTGTTAAAGTCTTCAAACGTCTATTATTTTTTGTGGGTCCTACCCAATGCACAAGTGTCGACCCTTAGGCCCTCCATCTCTCTTATCTCTGTCTACTCTCTCCCCTCAAATGAAGTCAGCTTATTCTCCCTCTCTCTTTCCTTCTCCCTGTCTCCTTCCTCCCTCTTCCTGGCGTGAAAAGCTTGCAAGAGAATAATTAGAGCCCAGCAAAGTAAGTCATTTACTTAATACACTTGATCTGTTTTTCCGTAGAGTATAAGTAAGAAAATTGTCCAGAAAATAACATATTCTTCAAATGTCACTCATTATGTGAGGCCTTTATTTCACTAGAGTCAACTTAATAACAGTATAACACTATCCTTGACCTCATTGATCTAAATAAACACTTCACATTTACGACTACTTTCTTGTTATTATTCTCAGTAACAAAACAAAGCTAAAAAAATTTACAGTATATCCCATACACGCACTGCATTATCAAGCCAAAGGAAGAACCCATAAAAAAAAAAAAAAAAAACCTTAAAGAAAGAAACCAGAACTAACCTTGATGTTGGAGAGAAGCACTGGGGAGTCAAGAAATGAAGCAGAGGAAGACACTTGGTGGATTGAGTCTCAGTGGAGAAAGTCTCGACAGATCTCCGAAGTGAAGCGAGTCTCTTAGGAGTTTATAGTGGCGTCCATTGGTGAGAGCGAGGGTGGGCGAGATGAGTCAAAGAGGAAGGAGGAGAGGGAAGGGCAAAGTGGAGTGAGCCTCAGCAGAGAGACTGTATTTTCTTCTGCTCTGTGTTGTCAGGAGGAGATGGCGAGACTCGCGGGAGGGAGAGAAAAAGGGTGATTCAGAATCAGTTGACTTGGATTGAGGGGAGACAGTCCATAAAGATGAGAGACAGAGGGCTAGGATTTGACACATGCGCATGTGCATTTAGTGGGACCCATAAAAAAAATAACAGACCTTTGAACATTTAATGGAGATGACATTTTTGCCCATTTTGAAAAGTTAATGCGTATTTTTGTCTCTGATATTTTATTATAGTGTCTGATATTTTTTTTAATATTATAATAAATAAATTTGTCTTTTCACCTTAATTAATTTAGGGTATGTTTGGTATGAGGGTAATGAAGGGAAAGGAAGAGGAAAAAAAAAAATTTAAATGAGCTTATTTTAAAAAAATTAAAAAAGTGGGCTTATCAAATTTTGAAAAGGGAAAAATCTAAGATAAAAGAGTAATTAAAATTAATCAAAAAAATTTTAACCCACTTCTTTAATTTTTTAAAATGAGCTCATCAAAATTTTTCCTCCCCTCCCTTTTCCTTTGTGTGCCTCGTACCAAACAGACTCTTAATTTGGTTTGTCATCTCTTTTTGCTTCCTGGTTATGTTTTGTTGTATATATGCTGGTTTTCTGCGTACTTATATTGCTAGATAGGGGAGCTGCTCAGAACGAGCACCCTTTTTTTTCTTTTCTTTTCTTTTTTTTTTTTTAAAAAAGTTGGCTACCTAATGCGATGGTTTTGATAAAACTGTCACATATTATCATCAAATACGTGACAGTTACTCAAAGCAAATCGTCACATGAGGATGTAACCATGTATCACGTCGCTTTACCGGAAGAATTAAATATATGACCCTTTGGGACCACCAATAGGTATTCTAAAAAATGTGTGATGATTAATAATTGTCACTTATTTGGCAAAGAGGATATATAACGCATCTATTACTGATGGTTATGAACCATCATCTATGGCCAAATTTAACTGACATATATCTGCATTTCTGTAGTAGTATTAAAGTATAAGATATTGAGAGGCTATATGCAACAAACCCAAAATTTATAGGGGTTGTGGATAATTTAACCTGAAATAAAACTATTAGGTTAACTTGCTCAAGTTATGAAATTCGACATACTTAGAATGAGTTGGATATATTGAATCATTTATTAAAATTAAATAGATAACATTGAAATAAGTTCCATTGTGTATATATGAACCCATTACATTGAGTGATTATCATGCATATAAAATTCACCATTGTCTAGCCTTAATCGGTTTATAGAAAATCCTTCAGGCGGCTAAAACATTAAAAGGAAGAATTAAAATATAATTTTTTTCTTAGGTTTGTTTGTAAATTAACAATGAACTAAAAATATAAAAGGCGAACAGGATAGCTTAACAAAATATATATAATACATATATATGTTTTACTAATTCAAGTACAAAAAGTTTAATTGCTGCAAGCAAAACATAAACAACCTTAACATAGGTAATAATCCAAAAGCACATTTCCACTCAAACAGGCAAATATTTAAAGCAAATACCCAAAAAAAAAAAAAAACCAATAACATATGCTTGCATAAAAAGAACATCTAATTATTCATGAACCCAAGACGAAGCTCCAAGTCAACTTCACTATTAGAAGGCCCAGCAATAGCACCAGAATCAACTGCAGTGTTGTTGTACACATTGGCACCTGAAAAGGGCTTGAGAGTTTGTGTTGGGCTCAACATGTCCTCCATCAACATATAGTTTGAATAATATGAAGCTGGAAAGGTTAAATTGTTGTTGAAGTTGCAAAGGCTTGCGGCTGATAGTGGTTTGGTGAAATTCGTAGCATAGTTCCATCCAAAATGCCTCAATGGAAGTGGCCTACAAGCATCAACAATACAAGAACCGTTAATATGTTTGATTAATCAATCAACAATAACTTATTTAATTAATATTGCAATAATGTGTATTTTTATATCATTCGCATTCACACACGCGAGTAGTGCTCATACCTATTAAATATATAAAGTAATTATAGCTTTTAATAAAAATTATAGTAGATTTACACTGTACCTAAATCTCATTTGAAATATAAATATATATTTGATCTAGACAACTAAGGTCAAATTATGTAAGAAATAGGCTTTTGCCAAGCAACAAAAAATACAACTTGATTGACATTAAGGGTTGCAACTGCTGTACAAAGTATGTGTGGTGGCATTTTATCAAAAAATGATTCAAAAAAAAAAAACCAAATCAATGAAGAAATCATATAACTATTTGCATAGTTATTATAGATGGTGAATATTGGCCAATTACAGTTACAAAACATACCAGGTTGGCAGCATTGAAAAGTTAAACCACATTTATGGCGTTACTATTAAATTTTATTTCATTCATATTTAAAGTATTATAACGTGCTCAGATTTTGTGTCGAACCTCCGCATAAGATCCAAAATAGGTACCAAATTCATCTTCTGAGAGTAACCATAGGTATTGAAAATGGATGCCATTACTACAAAAAGATCCATTTTTATCCCCTGTTTTCGTCTGAAGTTAAAAATAGAGGAGAAAAAGGTCCTATATTCATCTGGTTAAAGTAAATAGATAAGTAAAGGACCCTATGCTCGTCTGTTAGGCTAAACCAGACAAGTATGAGGCCTTATACTCGTTTGGTTTAGTAGACCAGACGAGTATATACGCTCTATACTTGTCTAATTTAATGAATCTCATATATCAACTTCTAACTATGAAACTAAATTAAGATCACAATGACTTTATGTGTTCTAAAAATTGTCAAAAATTTGTAAACAAGCAATTAATTAGAATTAAAACTTTTGTGTGATTATGAGAATAAATGAAAAGTATTGCCAAAAGGATTGAATATGAAAAAAACTCATGATACTCTATTGGAATCAAAGGCTTCAAACAGTTGAGTCCTTGTTGAAGCAAGGAAGTCTTTGGGCCAGCAATATTAGGTTTGCATACAGCAGCAACTTGAGCTGGAGGAGCCCCAGGGATGCCAGAAGTGTTATGGTTGAGATTTGGCTTTGGAGGTTTTAGAGGCTTAGAGCATTGAGCACATGTCTTGTTTTTCATCAATTGGGTCTTCTTTGAGGATGTTGAAGCTTTCATCTTTGGGACTTTTTTGGTTTTAGAGGATCTTGGTGTGGATAATGGGGGAGAGGCAGCAAGATCAATGACTTTCTTTGCCATTTCTCAAGACACGAGAGGAAAACAAGAGAGAAGGGAGATTTTTGGGATAGTGTCAAGAAGCTTAGATGAGCATTTATGTGCATCTACAACTTTTGATAGTGCTTTATTAAAATCTTGCAATTGACAATTCTAACCCTTAAGTTTTTTATTTTAAAAAAAAATTCACAACATATATTAAAATATACAAAAATGCTACAAAGAGTACATAACAACTTTATATGATAAACAAATTCACATGACCAAAATATTACAATATTTATGTTGAAGTTAAAAAATTACAAGCAATTGAAAAAATATACTACTCCTACTAGTCTCTAATATGAGAGTAAAATTACTTTGCAGAGATTAAAACAGGGTTAAAGTGCAATTTTGACAACAAAGTTTACCCTAAGGGGCACTGGGTACCATAATATTTTTTGGGTGCAAAAATATACATGAACTTATCAAAAGGGAGCATCCGGCATCAGGTCGTTAACTTTCATTAGTTTACAGTTAAAGGGGCCCACAAAATTAGTTTTAAGGTATATTTTTAATAATAAAGTTTACATCAATGGACACTAGGTACCATGAAGTTTACTTAGATGCAAAAATTTACATATTTTCTTAAAAGGGAAAAAATAACAAAATTCTTCAACTCCCATAAACATCAATTAATTTTATTCTTTTGGATCCCACCAAATGCTATATTTTCTCTCCATCAGATTTCACTTCTAAGATGATTCATCTTTCTTTCATCATAGTCAACACACACACACACACACTCTTTATCATGGTACCTAATGCCTTTTGATGTAAACTTTGATGTTAAAAATACACCTTAAAACTGACTTCGTGGACCCCTCTAACTGTAAATTAATGGACATTAACGGCATGGTGCTTGATGTCCCCTTTTGATAACTTCATGTATGTTTTTACACCTAAATAAATCTTATGATATCTAGTGCCTCTTAGAGTAAACTTTGTTGTTAAAATTACATCTTAACCCATTAAAAAAATTAGTTAAGTTATTTATATGTGTTGGTTAACCAAAAATATGCTATTTAATAGATTTCATCGAAACTATCTCTTGAAAAACCCCCTTAACCTGTATAATTAATATGGATAATTAGAAAAAATTATAAATTTGGGAGACAATAAATAATTGAAGTCTTATAGTTCCTAACTAGTTCCTATAGTTAGAGCCAAAAAGGAATACTTGGACATGTACATTTGTAGCATAACACCTGCCCTATCTGTTTCTTTTATTTCATTTCTCTCTCTCTTTTTTTAATTTTCTCAATGAGTGTTTTGTTGAAAAAAACTTCAGTTAACTTTACCTTCTCTCTAAGAAAAAGGGAGGAGCTTAAATTCATGCCAGTGTGCAGTAAATAAATAGAGTTAGGCTTGCTTACAATTTTTTCCAACGAGTAAATTTATGCATAATTTTCAAGAAACTTGTTGCTAATTTTTAAAATATTTGTAGTTCTCATTTTTAGAAAGTTTTATTAAAAAATTGCAGACACATGATTTTGATTGAGTTTCTCTTTACTTTCATTATTGATAATGTATATTATTATATTGATAATGCATCGAGGGCAATCATAATTTGCTCAATAACTTATTTAAATACATTTTGTTGCTATTAATTTCTATGTCGTAATTTATTTATAAATTAATTATACAAGGGCTTTCTATATGAAGTTAGAAAGCTGAGAAAGTGTGCAATTTAGCAAATTGGTTACTATCAGCATAATTTGCATTTTCTTTTTGCAAAAGGGGCATTTTTGGCAGAACAAATATACAGAAGGATAGCCAAAATAAAAAAAAAACTACACTGAACTGATGTCATATATAATAATAATAATAATAATAATAATAATAATAATAATAATAATAATAATAATATACTCTCCCGGTCCTAAATGTAATATTCATTTTGTAGTGTAAATTATATTACAAAATAGGTCTTATATTTAGAATCAGAAAAGTACTAAGACATCAAATAGAGTTGCCGTTTTTTAATCCATTTCTTCATTTATAAATGTTTGCAAAGTATAAATGTGAAAGCATTTATCAATTAATGAGAAAGAATAAATGATACAGCAAACTAGGAAGTGAAGGCAACGAGCGTTTTGCGGCAAAACAAGATGAAGGCACCTATAACAAACATAAAGTGATAGAGAGGATAACAAACATAAAGTGATAGGGAGGAGTGAGCTGTGTTCGAAGAGTTTCACTGTTCTTTTCTTGTTCATATACTACCATTTTAATTATTATTTCGTAATCTTTCCCTAAATTCCTCTCTTTTGCCTCTCGGCACCAGTTACCCAAAACTCATCCCCTCTTGACCATTCAGATCTGATATGAAAAGTCCATATTTAATTTATTTTTTACTTTTTAAAATATTTTAATGTGTATAAAATATAAAATAAAAATAATCTCTTAGCTATCACTTTTAAAAAAAATGACTTTGTTAATTAAAAATAATTAATTAAAAATATTAAATATGGACCATTCAGATCAAATTTAGACATCCAGAGAGGTTGCAAACCAATTTCTTCGCTTCTCTCTTTCCTTCAAATATAATGCTCACTCGGTCTCTTCAACTCATTGCTTTGAATTTCTAAGAGGAATCCCAAAACAGAACAAAAAATTTTGTTTTGAATGGCCTATAAAGTAGTGAGGTGTAACATCACAAATTTTGAGCTTAGAAGTCTAAGAATTAATCTAATTAGGTAGGTTAACAAGCCCTTTTGAGCAAAAATCCCATAAAATGTTATGAAAAGTTAAAATTATTTTTAGAGAATAAACTACAATGTTACAATTTCTAAGGGTTTAGGTTAGAATAAAGTTAGAGACTCCTACGAAGCCTCAAGAAATGAACATGGAAAATGAAGATGAATATGAGCCAAAAGTTATGCTAGAAACCTCAATAAAATTATTTTTTAGGTTAAGGCAGAGCAAGGGTAAAATTGTAATTATAAAAAATTTTGGGCTGATAGAAGTAATGATGAAAAACATGCCCAAAAACTCCAGAAAAATTTAAAAAAAAAATAGAAAATGGTGTTAAAGCTCATTTGAGGTTTAAAACAATGGAGAAATATTTTGTTATTTTTGATGCTTCCAAAGAGTTTAAAATGAAAAATTGTGTAGGGTGAATATAAGGAAGTAGTATTAGAAGCATTAGAAATCAAAGCAAAATTTTTGTCCTAAAACCCTGATATTCGGCCAAGGCTAATTCAACGAGAAAGAGTTGGTTTTTTTTTTTTAAATTTTGAGCTTAAAATTAGATTCTACATACAAAATTATATATAGATAGCATGTAGAAATAATTTTAGGAGGATTGGCTTAAAATCCCAAAAATTAAAGTTTAAGGTTAATGGTTTAAAGAGGTCAAGTTAACATTACTCGCTGCCATAGCTCTAATGGGTGAAATACATGATATGTTTATTTATTTAGGGTCATGAGAAGTTAAGAAAGATGAATGGGAAGGTTAGTCAAGTAACTTCAATGGTTGGAAGAAAAGAAAGCAATAAAAAGAATGTAAAGCTTTAAGGTAACAAACTTTACCTTACTCTTATATGCTTGATGTTTACTTGCATGAATTGACATGCTTGTTATATCATGTGTAACATCATAATTTCTATTCCTAGAATTTAAATATTTTGAAAAATAATTATTTTATGGTAAATGTAATTTTACCTTCTAATTAATTGAGTAAATAGATTTTTATCTAAAATATGATTTATAAAAAAATTAAATTAATTTTATTAAAAGTAAAAGAAATTATTATGTAAAAATAATGGGAAAAAAGGAAAATGGTTGGGAAAAACTAGGGTTCAAACTGTTATTTTCTCCATTATAAAATGGGATCTTTAACTTCAATTGACCCCAAAAAGTTTCTTTTTTATCAAACTAACCGGTTGAAATAGTGGTTAAGGGTCAATGATTCAGATCGGGATTAACTTGGAATTAGACCGATCATTATTAAAATAATATAATTTTTCATTATATTATAAATATTTTAGATAAAATGACAAGATAAAGAATTATAACACCCAAATAAATTTTACATAATAATAATAACAATAACAATAATGACAATAACAACAACAATAATAATAATAACTGGTATTGTATAACCATATTAAAATAGACAGATTTTTTCAACTTCTTTTTTCATATGTCTAAAATCTCTTGGCAATTGGCATCCATGAAGCATGTACCTAATCTATCAGAACGATCATTGCACCTGAATAAATTGGCGGTTTTGCGCATGGGAATCTGCAATTGTTTTTTTTTTTTAATAATGTTTTTCTATTAGTTTTCCTAAGGCAGAGCAGTAAAAAGATTTGACTAATGAGATATTTTTCCCTTCTCACCACTCGAGCATTCTTTCCTTCTTCCTTCAGGCCTCTTCTTCATTTGTAAGTTCAACTTTCTTCATTCTCTTCTTCCTTTTTCTTTTTTTTTTTTCCAGCTCATCTCTTTTGTTTTGCTTGCTTCCCCCGGTGTCATCAAAGATTCAATGTTTTCCTCTCTATTCATAACTATATCCTATCATATAATTTGATTTCTTTTCATCTACTTTTTTTCTTTCTTAAGTTTTGTTCTTTCTTGACATGTTTCCTCCTTCATCTTGTTTTCACCCATCTTAAAGCTTTCTTTTTGTCCTCCTAAAATGGTGTTAAGTCACAGCTGGAAAACAAGAAAAAGCATCCTGAATTACCCATCCAACCCAGTGGGTTATCTAGGTTATGTTCGGGTTAATTCAATTTAGTCCGGTTCATTCTAAGTTAAAGTTTTTTTGATTTTGTGAAGAACCAGACTAGACAAGTGGCTAGTTCACCAATTTTTGGCCTGAACTAGCCGGTCCAATTCGGTTTTTAAAACTATGTTTTTTTATAGTTGTGGTTCGTCTTCTTCCTCATAGCAGCAGTGCCTGTCTTTCATTTTTTAGCCTAGGAGTTCTCTTTGCAAATCTTTTTGGCAAAATGGCTTCTTTCATTAAAATATTTTTTTGAAAATTATTTTACTCATTTAGAGCTATCTAATGATAGTGATTTTATGCTGTTTAGAGAAACTTTTTTGGATTTGAAACAAGTATTGAGTTTTGATAATTGATGACCGTAATATTGTAGAGCTATTTTAGTATATCCTTTCTATCAGTTTTTTTTAATTTATTGATTGACTTGAAATTTTAAAATAATTATTTTATCTTAAAAGCTCTTTATTTGTGAAAAATATGATATTTATACTATGAAAAATCTAAGCAAATTATTTATTTTTATATATTTCAGATACTATGGAATTTTTGGTGGTTTAGTTTGAACGTTTAAACTTGAAATGAGGTTTTAGAATTTAAAATATAATATTTTCAAATTTAAGAATTTTGGAAAAAGCTTTTTTATTAAAATAAATAATTTGGAGGATGTAAATGAGTAAGTTGATTGTTAGGAAATTGCAAGTTAATACTAAAATACTTAATTTTGTGACATGAGAGTTTTGGGAATTTAAAAAATTTAACTAATATATAAGCTTAATTAATTAGTTAAATAGCTTATATTAATATGTGATTATATAAATTGTGTAGATTAATTATTAGATTATTGGTTTGACTACGGGGTTGACTTTGTAGTGATATTTTTTATTGCTTTGGTGAGAGGTAACCTCTTTCCACTTGTTATAAGTACTGATCTGTTGTTTGTAGGTATTTTACTATTTTGAAATAATAATACGCTATTTAGAACTTGATAAGATATGTTATACTTTTTGAACTATGAAAATTGTCCTGTGAGACTTTTGCAATTGTGATTGAGAAGTTTGAAAAAATATATTATCTATATCTTACGAATTATATTGAGAAAAGATTAACATATTTCTAGTTATATTGTGATTGATTGGATATTGTTTGGATTTTGATTTGACCTGTAACATCCCAACTTTTGGGCCTTGAAGTACCACAACTAGCCTGAATTGGATAGGCTACTAGACTCCTTTTGAGCAGAAGTCCCAAAGATGAGAAATGACGTCAAAGCAGTTTTAGGGACTAAACTGCAAAGTAAAAATTTTCAGGAGCTCAAGTATAATCAAGGCTAAGTAAAGTCTTAAGGGCCCAAAAAGAAAAAAGAGAGTAGAAACAAGCTAAGGGTTAAGTTAGAAACCTCAAAGAGAGGATTGTATGAAGTTAAGTCCAAGTAAGGACTAAACCGTAAATTCAGAAAGTTATGACCAATAGGGGTAAAAATGGATGAGTATACAGAGAATTCCAAGAAAATCTCAAAAAAGTAGGAAATAATATTCTAAGGCTCTTCTGTGAAGAGAAAAGATGACAGTACCCCTGAGGTAGCTTAAATGGAATTTATGAGGTTATGGCCGGTAAAAAGTATACCATTTGAGGTAATTGTTTGAAATAGCAAGAGACCTCAAAAGTGTACACAAAAATGAGATTAAATGGTTGAAAGGTATTATTAATTTATAAAAGTAATCCCGCAACCAAAAGGCCAGTAGAATGACTTTAATAAATTAAAGAGCCGATTATGCCGATAAGAAGGTATTTTAGTAAATGAATTTTTATACAAGGCTTAAAGGAAGTGTTATGGCCTAAGAAAATTCATAGATACTGTCACACCTCTCTTTATAACCCATTATACGTCAATTGGAACCAATATAACATGTTTCGCAGCGTGTCCGGATGAAAAATTTAAAGTTCAGAATTTTACTGTTCATCCTGTCCGTACACTGTTCATCTAAAAATGGGCCAACTTTGAAAATTCATAATTAAATCTAAAAAATTCGAAACGAAGTGTTCCAATTTTCACACAAAGCTGGATAAGAGTTCTGTGGGGAAAAAATAATCATTAGGTCTAATTCCATCCAAAATAATTCCAGGAAATTCGTCAAAATGTAGTGTTCATTTGGTAAATTTTTGAATTTCCAGTATTTTTGCCCAACTTTGGAAGGGCATAACTCTTAGCACACAACTCCGAATTTGATGAATTACCACTTGATTTAAAGATAAAAAAGAGATCTATTAGACTGCCAAATTTCACGCCCAGATTCTTACAATTGCTCATTATTTTATGTGCCACAAGTTTGGCACTTTTTAAGGAATTTCTATCCCCTAATTACCCCTTTCTCTTTTTCCACATCCATTCCATAATGTACCATGCATAACTCTAACATTAGGGCATGAGAATAAAGTATAACACACATCATAACATCATCCATAACTAGATACCATCATTACATAAAGTTCAATGATACCTTACACAATATAACATAACAACATTAATTACATATTGCTCCACTATTCCAATACCAATTCCTTGTCTTGGTCCATGCTTGGTCCATTTCCTAATTAGTGCATAGAATGACATAGGAAATATGATATTTCAAAGAAATCCCAATAGCATAAGAATTATAATTATCATGTAAATCAATGCAAGTTCAATTGTGACATGTTCATGCAATCCAAACCACTCCCAACTCATAGGAATTCATGCCAAATACTAGGCAAGGAGAGGAACATCATATCATCCACATTGACATACCACAAAGCATTTGGCCAAAGCATAACCAATGTCAATCAAATAGTCAAGATCACCACAAAGTTCCTCCAAATCCAAGTAACAACAAATCACAACAAACAAGCAAGATAAACAATCAAATTATAATTTAAAGCTACATTTGCAAAGCTTGTCCACTTAAGTCCTCCAAGGAGCAATGCTTCTCCTTAATTTCTCCTCTTAATGCCTATTAAACCAAGCATAAACATAGGCCATATTAATCACAAAACAAGTTAATTCTAACACTTTAACATTAACTTAACAATTCCCCCCCTTTTTCTTTGATTTTCAACAAAATGATTCCTCCTTTAGGATAAAACTTCTCATGACCCAATCCTACACAATTTTTCATGAGGAATCCAATGGTACAATCAGATTTTTAAAATTCAAACCCATTCCCCATGATCCTCACTTGGCCGAATAGGGGGCTATATGCTTCCAAAAATTCTATTTTTGATTCCAATGATTTTAAACATCTTCCAACATTAAATTCCTACACAAAAACATGTTTTAAAGCCATTGGAATCATCAAATCAAGCAAACTAAAATTGCTTCTGCATGAACAGTGCAAAACGAAAATGAAGAACCAAAACCCTAACTTGGCTTTCTTCCAAAAATCAATCCATACACCACTTAATCTTGCTTATCCCACTTTATTATTAAGGTTTCTATCCTTCTCTAAGCATCACATATCTCAACCAAAATTTTCAGATTTTTCCCAAGCAAAAATCCTTGTTTAATCAATGTAAAACTTAGGGATATTGATGCTTGGACATACCTTAGTGTTTCCTTGAAGTAGGTTGGATGATTTCTTGCCTAAAAAACCTCAAAATTTCGTGTAAGTGTGGCTGGATGAATAGTGGCAGAGGTTCCCCTTATTTTTTCTAATTTTCTAACATTTTTCATGTATTTTCAAGGGGTATTTATAGAAAAATTCCATCTGCCCTCTCCCTCCTGATTTGCACGAATTGGGACAGCTCAATGGGGTTATGTGGCATCCATCAAGTGTGAAAAATATTCAGATTTGAGCAAGTGGCATTTCTCTAGATTTTTCCACAAAAATATCCCTTAATTTCACATTTTATTTAATAAAATGGTGGAATCTGGAAAGTGCACGAAATTGGGCCTTTAATAAGTCCATTGTGGGTCCCACAAATGGTTTGGGTTGGCCCAAAAAGATGGCCCACAAACCAAATCACTATCTCAAACCAATTAGAAACTTTATCGGTTACTATTCACTAGTAACATTTAATAATTTTTTTAGACATCCAAAAATTCCTTTCTCTCCATGATAATTCACCTTTTAATATGAGAATATGATCTGGAAATTTTCAGAGTTTTTCACCACCTCTAGGTATTTATTTTGAATTTTCCCCGGTTAGGCCTTTATCGGTGTCACTATAGGAAAATAAATTCCCTAAAATTAATCCTTGAGCTTCCAAGGCTTAAAACCAATTTAATAAATTCAAATAAACATTTAGATGAATTTTCCATCAATCTCCCAAATTTATTGAGGCCTTTAACTCATTAAAATAATTATTTTTCTTCATTTTTCCAGTAATTTCCCGAAAAACCTCTATTTATGGGAAATTCCGTAATAATTTATTTTTACCGAAATTTCACCTTTTGGGCCTCAACCGAGTTTCCAAAACTTCTACTCTCCACTTTTCCATTTTTTGAAGATTTTCTGGAATTTTTCTTAAATTTTCTTGTTTTGCCCTTCCTAGACTGATACTTACGAAAATGCCAGCCCGGACCTCCTCGGGGTTTCACATCAAAAGTTGTTTCATCCTCCCGTCTAGTTCCTACATTGACCCTCATCCCAATTTTTAATCTCTTATAACTAGGTGAAAATTTTTGGGATGTGACAGATACTCCCTAGAATTAAAGAGAATTTATAGAGCAGACAGAAGAATTTTCTGAGTTCCAGAAGGCCATAAAGAAAGTCAGAAAAACATGAGCCAAGTAAATTCGGAAGAAACTTAAGGATTAAGTTTTGATACAACGGTTAGGATTTAATCTCCCTTCTCCTCCACCACTTTTATAACACCTAGCATCTTCTAGAAGAATGAGGTAAGGATAATGCAATGATGATATAAAAGTCAACTTAAAGTTTCAAGATTGCCCTTATTCTTTCTATTAGACACTAAGGGCATTTTAGTCCATTCAAGCCAAATTTTTGGCTATAAATAGAGCCTCTCCCCCTTCATATTTTCGGCCAACATGAGTTTAAGAGGGGAAACTCTACCAAAATTTAGAGAAAAACGTAGGGGTGAAGGCTAAGAAGAAGGAACAAGGTTCAAGCTTCAAGATCAAGGTATGTGATGGTTATAGCATTTGATTTGATGCCTATTTCGAATAAGTTACTCTTTGTATCTGATTCTAAAATATGGCATGATTAAAGTACACTCTGTAAGCTTTAAATCCATGTATAGAACACTTCATTTAGATATGTGCACGATTTATGGTGATATTTCAAAGTTAGGGTTTGAAATCTGAAAACAGTGTTTAACCTTTGGAAGAGTGTCAAATTCCGTACAATTCTGGTACTGTTCATCTTAGAATTGGTTCCTAAAACTATTTTTCCTTTAAATAGAACTTAAGGAGCTTTCAGCGAGATTTGGAATCACTCAATTTTGATTTTTCTAGAATTAATTATGAATTTTCAAAGTTGAGCAAAAATTCTAGAATTTCTACATGAACAGTACCCACGAAGCAAAATTTTCAGATTTGATATTCTTAAATCTAAGGCAATCTAAAGTGGTCCTAATTGACAAGAAATGAATCTTAAGGATGGAAAATGATGAGATTTATGTTAGAAAAATTAGAAAGAAAACCCTAAAACCAAGAGAAAGGGTTGAGGTTCAAGAGAGCTAGTCTTGAATATTATGTAGTCTCTTGGTTCTAATAGATTGTATGATCATTGTGACTATATTTAGGACCTTTGGAACATCCAAGAGGATGTTTGGTGATGTTAACCGAATGCCGACATGGTTGGAAAGTCAAGGGAGTCAGAAAAAGTAAGAGGAAATCTTGAGGTGCAAGGTAGTGAACTTACCTATTGTCATTGCTTGATGTTGTATACTTGTGTGTTGCCATGTACATGTTATTGAATGTTATTGTGATATGTTTTAACTGCTGTAATTGCTATTCATGATGAGTAGATTATTTCTCCATGGCCATGCATTAAGAAGTTAGCTTTGAGCATGCTAATATGTCACTAATTAACAAGAGAATAAATAAGTTGTGTGTAATGCATTAGCATTCATCTAGCATGATTAATATGGTATTGTTTGCTACTGAGATTCTCTCGAATCTCACCCCCTCCCTAACCAACCATTTAGGTCAATCATCAATGGGCAATAATGGCATGAGAAGCAAGGAGAAGAAAATGGAGAATTATTGATATTAATGAATGATATTATTATTCAATGTGTAATTCTCCTATTATGTAATTTATGTTGTGGATGCCAATGATACCATGTATTTAATTATAATGCTTATGGCATGTATATAAATGTATGAGCATGAATCGGAAAGAATAAGCCCATGTTATGTATGACAAAGAAATAAAAAGAATTAAAGTAAAGAGATGTTAAGGGATAAAACGTAGGTCTTGGAGCAGTGAGTTTGTAGCTCCAGTTTGGCCTATCAAACCAATGAGTCAAGTCACAAGATTTGGTAGACTTATAGTACACATCCCAAGCTTTAAAATGAGAGGTAGATCACCTCAATTGAATGTGTACACAAGGAGATACGAATTTCCAAAGTTGAGGCACAGAATCTGAAAGTTCCAGATTTTTAAAACGAACAGTAATATTTATTGATTAAACTGTACGAATTGGGCAAAGATAAGTCCAAATGGATATTTTTTCTTTAAAGAGCATCAAAATATCTTTCTGTAGAATTTTAGAACACCCTAATACGATTTTTATGGAATTAGTTATTAATTTTTGAAGTTAGGCCTATAATCTGGAAATTAAATAGTAAATAGTAACCCGAGTAATTATGTTGAAATTTTAAATCCACGGGTTTGTGTCATGATCTGCATGAACTATAACGCTTACGAATGCGTACTCTGAGGGGTTAAAGGCAGGATGTTTCATGACCTATGTTCTACCACGTGGTAAGGTTATCATTGGTTTACATTGTTGGCTTTCTTTATTCCCTATTGCAAGGGATAGGCCCTTATGACTGCTTATTTGTCCCCTAAAGTGAGGGATAGGCTTATATATTTGATTAGTCTCCCAGAGTGAGTGATAAACTTATGTGGCTTGGGTGTTAACCCCCATACTGAAGGTTTATATCATTGAGATTATCTTTGCATACATACTTTATAATTCTATTGATATCTATATTTCGTAAGATTTGATAATTATTCCATTTAACATCTCACGGGTACATGTTAGTAAGTATGATGAGTTGAAAAGTTGGTTACTGAGGCTTTTGTCTCGCCCTATGGTTTCTAATGATTTCAAGTGATAGTTTAGGTGTTGGTCCACCAACAAAGGCTTCAGAGACTTAGTATGTTGTTATAGCTTGTATGATCTCCCTCCTTTTGTTTTTTGTGCTAATTTATTATATATCATCACATAAGGCTCATTCACTCTGGTTGTGTAAACTAATACTTTTGACTTTTGCTATTTGTTGGGAGTGCAGTTAGAAGGCCGGAGGGCTTCATGACTTTGCACGTGACATTCTTTTGAAAATATTGACTTTTGATTAATGGAGCTCCACAACTTGTTTTGAAAGAATTTATAAGTTTTTATGTTCAAAAGTATGAGTTTTTGTTTAGGCTTATAATTGACTGTTATTTCTGGACTTTGAATGTCTATGACCCAAGTTAAGGATTGATATTACTTATGATATAAGTTTATTCTTTAACCATGTTAGTGGTTTTATGATTTTAAGATTTCTTCTTTTCTAGCATGGTTAATCTTTCAACTAAATTATTTGATTTAGTTTTAGGGAGTTTTGTAAGAACAGTCATTACATCATGTGACCATGTGAAATCATGCATTGTTGTATGTGTTTTATAGTTGATGCACAATAGTTTTCAAACATATCATTTTGTTATGAAAATTATAAATTTGTAAGCATATTATATAATGCCAAGATATGCCTTGAATGCTTGAGTGATATGTTTGCTATTGAAATTTTTGCAAATCTAATCCTCTCTTACCCAAATCATAATAGGTATAATGATAACGAGGAAGAATGCATGAGGTAAAGCAAGAAGATTAATGAGGAGAATTGAAGAAATATAAATGTTATTATGTTATGTAATAATTCTCCTATATAGGAATGATTGTATGAACATGCCATTTATGTAACATAATTATGTATGGTACTATTGGTATGTGCAATTGTAAATAAGGAGGTATGAATGTAGATTTTCATGTTTTACTAGTCAACATAATTTAAATGTTAACAAGTTGAGAATGAAAAAGGTACCTCTGGAGCTACAAAATTGTGGCAGCACTTTGACAAAGCAAATGATCAAATTCGCCCATGAACTTTGGTGATTATGTAGTACACATCCTAAACTTTCAATTAAGTGGTGAATCAATTTAAGAGAATGTATATGTTAAAAGTTATGTATTTCAAAATTTAAGGTAAGAAATCTGGACAATGCAATTTTTACCAAATAAACAGTACATGTTTATGCAATTTCTAGAATGAATGAGCAAGTAAACGAACAGACCATTTTTTCCCTTGTTTAAAATTTAAAAAGATTTAAATGGAGATTTGAACCATCTCCATAAAATTTTTCTACATTTAATTATGAATATCTAAAATTGGACTATAAAACTGAATTACTAAATGAATGGCAACCCAATAACTACAATGCAAGATTTAATTTATGGGTCCTAATTAATGATCTGCCAGAACTATAATCATTCTGAATGCATACTAAAAGTGTTAAAAGTTACATGAGGTGATAAAATGCGCTTGTTGTACATAGCATTCAAAACGACTATATAAAATCATGTCAATATTTCACATATACGAGTAACAATATTTCACATATTACGGGTAACATAGGAAATATTTTTATTTTTCTCTTAGAGAATTTTAGAATTATCATTCCCTAGTTTTTAATTTTCCTGCCACCATCTAATGAAATATGAATAACACCAACTCCGCTTTTTGAAACAAGGTATATGCTCCTGATTTTGTTGGTGCTTAATTCCATCTGTATTTAAACCACATCAAAGAGTTGAAGGTTGCGAAATAAAGACTTTTTTCCCCTTCCAAAACACATAGAGACAACAAATATATTGGGAAAAAAGAAAATAAAAATAGTCTGGAAAAAGTTAGCAGAGTTCATGAAAAATACACATTATTTATTATTTGGTTAAAGCATGTTTTATAAGGGAAACAATTCAAACTCAATTGATTGATTTATTTAATTCTTTTTTTGACCAGAATTGATTTATTTAATTCAGAACTTAAATGAGGGAATGAGAATATTTGACCTTTAGGACATTCTAAAAGGCTTTCATGCATCCAAGATTTACAAACTAGCCTAAATAAGAAAATGATGCTTTGCTGCTTCTTATATATAAGATCATTTTTTTTTTACAGAAATAACTTGTTGGTATTCATACAAGACGTTAATAATCTGTGTGAGATTTTTAATATCATCTTTTATTTTTTCCCCTATTAACTTACTCCATTAGTTATCTCTTTAATTTACTCACCCTCTTCATATATAAATTTTTTTGGAAAAAATTATATTTTCTCACATATTTATTCTTTCAAACTAATTTTAACTAAGTTCTTTCTACATATTATCTATAAAAAGAACCAGACGAAGTATATTCTAGCAATAATTTTTGCTACTAATTAAATGGTCAACTTTTGACGTCCGGATCTTGGGCTTAAGTTATGTTTCATTTAAGTAGGGCTTCAAGTTCCAACAATAAAAGCATTGGCATTAAAGCGTCATGCTGAATTCGCACCCATGTATATCGTCTTTGTCATTTATATTTGACTCACACAAGTTACGTTGCTCGATAAATATCGATCAATTAAACCAAAGGCCGGAAAAAAAAAATTCTGACTCTTTTTTGTAATTAACTGACACTAGACGCTTCTGCGTTGATAGTTTTAGATCCTTTTTGGTATGAAGCGTTGATTATAAGCGGTGAAAATTGTGATCACGATTAAAAAAACATATTAAAATAGTATTAAATATAAGTGATTGCTTGTTATTTGAGATTGGACAAAGATATGTAAATAGGATTAGGGAAGCTCAATCCACATATATGAATTTGCTCAATCCCAGTTAATAAACAATCCCTCATGATAATTTTACCCCTCAAAGTATGCTTTCGGAAGCGAATTGGATATGCAGAAGCTTTACTTAGGCCCGAAAATCTAAAATTTTCCTTTAACTCCTCGGTTATTGTTCACTGTGCATTTTTCAAAATTACAGGTCCAACTTTGAAAAATCATAACTAATTCTATAAAAATCGTATGGAGGTACTCCAAATTTTTATTTGAAGCTCTTTCATTTAAGGAAAAAAAAATATAAAAATGGATTTATCCTTAGCCAATTCATATAGTTTATTATCCAAATTTTACTGTTTATTTGGTTTAATTTAGAACTTCAAGATTCTATACCTCAACTTTGAAAAATCACATCTCCTTGTATACACATCCAATTAAGATGATCTACCTCTCATTTTAAAGGTTGGGATGTGTACTATATGCTTGGCTTAATTCATTCATTTGATAGGTCAAACTAGAGCTAGAAACTAACTGCTTAAGGATGTATGTTTTATCCCTTATACAATTCTCACTTTAATCCTTTTAAGAATCCAAGCATGCAAAATTCAATCTCATGCATTCTCATTACATCCCATACTCATTCTTACATGCCACCAATGTCATATACAACCAAATTACATAAATTGGCATGTTCCATAATTATTATATAACTAGAGAATTTAAGCATCACATAGTAATACTAATAATTCTCTACTTCTTTGCATCAATCTCTTGGCTTCTTTTCATGCAACCATTTCCCATCATGCTTGACCTAAATGGTTGATTAGGAAGGGGTGACATTCGGGAGAATCTCATGAGCAAACAATGCCATATTCATCATGCTAGATGGACGCTAATGCATTATATGCAACTTGCTTATTCTCTTATTAATTAGTGACATATTAGCATGCTTAATGCTACCTACTTAATGCATGGCCATGAAGACATAATCTACTCGTCATAAATAGTAAATACAGCAGCCAAAATATGTCACAACATCAACCAATCATCATGTACATATCAATGCACAAGCATACAACATCAAGCAATGTTAATAGGTAAAATCACTACCTTGTACCATAAGCTTTCCTCTTGGCTTTCAACTTGCTCCCTAAGCTTCCTAACCATCTAGCTTTCAGTCAACCACATCCAAACCTTCTTTTGGATGTTTCAAGGTCCTAATCACAGTGATTTGACCAAGTTTTACTGTATTAATTCATGTCTAAGTGCATGTTTTTAGAGGAATTAATTGGTTTAAAATGTATGTTTTGGTATGAATTGTAGTAATTTATAACTGTGAGTTTGATTTCTTATTAAGCACTTTGTAGGGGTAAAACTGTCAAATTGTGCATCATTTTAATTAATCATCATTTATGAAATTGAATTGGATATTACAAGTGCTTAATTTGATTTTCAGGTCAAGGGTCAAGTGAAAAATATCTCCAAAGGACCTAAGTTCAAGGAAATTGTAGTTAAGGCCTAACAGATAACAAGAATTCCATAAAAGGGCCAACTAAATGCAGCTATTTGTTTTGATTAGTTGGTCATGGGAAAAAGGAAGTTTAGTTGTGACGAAAAGGATGCTGACATAGAATCAGATTTTAAACCTCAGATTGTGATTTTGGGAAACAGAACGCACGAGCCAGCCGCCATCCATCGTCCAAACACTCTTATTTTCGTCTCCTAGGGTTCTTTAAGGGTTCCTGAAGTTCCCCTACTGATTCCTACCTAATTCTACCTTATTGCATCAATTTTCTGCATCATCCATCATCCACCTTCATCTATTATGGCTAGTGTTGTGATTTCAGAGATTGAAAGAGCTGTTTCTAAAGTCGTGAGAGGCTAGAACGTTTTGCCCTTACGAATTTTGATGAAGGCCTGAGCTTGGGACTTAACTTGGGGAGTTTTACTTCATCTTTTCCATTACTTTAATAGCATTACAGTTGTTCTTGGTTAGAATTTCTGTGTTGTTGTTAAAGCTGAACTTCAATGATATGATCTTGTCATTTTGGATTGGATTTTGAGAATTTACGCCTTGGTATTTGTATTGTAATGAGAATTTTGTGTTTAGTCTTGTGAATTTGATTGGTGTTCAATCAAAATTTAGTTTTGATTAAGTATGGTGCCTTGCTAGCATAATTGGTTATTGTGTTCAAGTTGTTTTTGCCATTGCATCAATCTCACCAAGTGTGCATTTGTGAGGATAGTAATTTTGTTGTGAATCTTTAGGTCAAAGGTTTTATTAGCACACTAATTTCCCTAAGTTTGGAAGGTTTTCTAAACTAGCTAAGTTTGGTTTTCAAGTAAACTCCCACCATAATTTGACGTGATGAAGGCTTAATCAATTCTCCAATGGGTATTTTTATCAATTAAGTTTACAAACTATCCATTTAATTGCTTTCTTCATTACTATTTTAATTCATTTCAAAAAGACCAAAAAGACTTCGTCTTATTCACATCTAGATTTCATTCCAACTCAATTCAGTTTTATAAACCCCCAATTTTACACTTTTTGCATGGTTTTGTCACTTAAATTACATACGAACATTTAAAGCTCCTCGAAGTGAACACAACTCGGATTGTGCCACTATAGTGCATTCCTATTTGGAACTAAATTGTTTTGAGAGTCCATAACGACTAAGGCTTCATCAAACTGGCGCTGTTACTGGGGAGCCATTGATTCGGTTCCTTGTGTAATTTGGATGTCAACTTAAGTGTTGAGTTTGGGTTCAAACCGTGTGATCGAGGCTATTTAGTAGTTGCATTTGCATTGTAGTTGTCTTAGAATCTTTAGTGTTGAGCGTACTATTTGTTTCTTTTGCATAGAAAATTTTCAGAAAACTCATAAATATCTTGATTTCCTTCAAGTTTTGCATTTGCATTTCTTTTGTTAGTTCATTAGATTTCTTGGGTCAGTATTGTGGTTGCTGGCTTTTACTGCAACTTGCTGACCTTTATGTGGCATCAATACTTCTAGTGTTGTTAGTTGCTCTATTTTTGCTGTTACTCTGTTCTGAAGTCAATTCTATCAAAGTTTTTAGTCGCAACCAACACTTGTATTGCCATGACGAACTGTCATTCCTTTTTAAGGTTTGCTTCACTATACTTTTTTGTCGTGACCAACTCAAGTCTTGTTGCGACAAAAACCCTTTTTGAGCTAAAAATTTGTTTCTAAGTCTTAGCTCATACATACTCACTCCATATTTCATTTGAGTGTATAGTTATACTCATTCATCATTCATTCATACCATATACTCTTGCACCCTATTCACTCATTCATTTTATTTGAATTGCTTTGTGTGTAAGGAATTTTTGCATCTCTTGACTGTGCATGTGAAGAAGGATTGAACCTTTAGTGCCTTATCAACCTAAGTTGGAGAGACATTTGAGGAGGTTGAGGAGAGAGCGTAGGTTAGCAACCATTAGTTCCCACAATTCCAACCCACCCACTAGTGGAGAAGAGGAAAACCTAGTAGATACACTCGTAGAGATCACGATCATGAAAGGTGTAGGTGGTAATGGGATGAACTTGAATGACCTTAAGCAAAATGAACCAACTGGGGGCAATGGGTTGAATGGTAATGGACATGAGGGAGCTAGCAAGAATATAGGATTCAATGGTACTAATGGGCCACAAAGAGGGAGAACCATTAAAGACCTTACACAATCCGATGCTAATTTTAAGCCTTTGCTTGGTGCTTTGCCTATTTTTGAAAATGATTTTGAACTTAAAGGTCAATTAATACACTCACTTCCTAAGTTCAATGGTTTGTCAGGTGAAAATCCATATACTCATTTGAAGTATCTTCATATGTAATGCTTGTCTATGAAGCCAGCTGGGGCGAGGATTAAAGATGTGCTTTGGAAAGTTTTTCACCTATCTCTTGAAGGGAAAGCCAAAGAGTGGTATATGAATCTGCCATTATATGTGGACAACCCGTATGAATCTTGGACAACATTGAGGAGAGCTTTTCTTGACAAGTACTTTACATGTACTAAGATCTCCACTACTAGAGATATCTTCTGCTAAGCAAAAGGAAGGAGAAACTTTCTTCCAATTTTGGAGCCGCTTCTAAGATATGCTTACCAAGTGCCTGAATCACCAGATTATTGAGGAGCACCTTGTTCAGTATTTCTATAATGGGTTATTGCCATATGATGGTAAAGTATTAGATGCTATAGCTAACAGATTAGTTGAGTTAATAGAGCCACAAGCTGCTTGGGCCTTAATTTGCACCTTTGCTTTGAATCGTCAACATGTGAGCCCTATAGATGCTACAGGGTACAAGGGAGACAAGGATCTACTTCTTGTTAAGTTAGCCCAAGACATGGCTAAATTGGCTTCCACAGTTCAGAATCTAAGGAGCAACCAACCTTATACTGAGCCTCTAACCTTAGTCACTGCTTCTTACAACATATGTGACTCCCTAATGCATAGAACTGAAGATTGTATCGGTCCTGCTAAAAATGTATTTGCTATGTATCAACAGAGACCGAACTATTACAAAAAAAATGGGATCCATATTCTAATACTTATAACCCTAGGTAGAAGGATCACCCGAACTTCAACTGGGGGGAGGAAAGAATCTGGGTCAAGTTGGGAATTATCAAGGAAATAACTACCAAGGTGATTCCTCAGGTAACTATCAGAGATCTAATCCCTCTATTGTTGTAGTTCTGGTTAATCCCCCACAATAACCAAGTGGTGGAAGTAGTGAGTTGCAAATTATCTTGAAAGGGATTGAGAACTTGTCTAGCCAAATGTCCAAGAGTGACATCAAGATAGCTTCCCTAGATAATAAGATGAGCCAAGTGGAAGGAAAGATGGTGGCTATGGGAAGTCAGTTTGAGAACAATTTTGCCACTGTATATTCAAAGATTAAATAGCTTGAAACTAGACATGAGAATCTGAATGGGTTTGTCACTCAAATGCCCAATACAATGAATGATCAACAAGCTAAAGCTAGTGGTACAATGCCTTTAAACACTGTCGTAAATTCTAAGTCTCTCAATGCTATTGAGCTTAGGAGTAGGAAGCAAGTTCAGTTTGCTCAAGAGGAGGGCGATGATGATGAAGTAGAAAGCCCATCTCTTTTACCCATGAAACTTTCTAAAAGCTCTAAAGAGAAGGCATCGCTCAAGAAATCCAACGAGACATAAGGAGATGATCAAGAGGGTAATGACACCAATGAATGCCAAAAGGAGAAACCCAACGAAGTGCAGAAAAATCATAAAAAAGCTGCTATAAAGAAAGGGGAAACGAGCAAAGAGGGAGCCTTAATGCATAATGATAAGGAGGTAAATTCTAAAGAACTCCCTTTTCCTAATTCATATCTTATGTCTAAAAGGGTTGTAGCATCTAAAACATTGAAAGAGGTTGTGGAATTCTTTAGTAAGCTTGAAGTGAATTTACCTTTCATAGATTTGTGATAAACCTTGTCGCTAGGTAATCAAAGTTTTACTAGGGAAATACAACAAGTGAGGCACTACCTAGTTCATTCTTCTCAAGGAGCCTTAAGTTGTATTTCAATTCTTAACAATTCACTTTTAATTATCAAATTACCAAGATGAAAGCTTGAGTTTTAGAAAACAGAAATTGAAACAAGAAACAAATCTAATGAAAGGTAAAATGCAAAAGAAGATTCAGATAAGAGATAGTAGTTCCCCTAACAATTTATCCAACCTTCCTTGTTCAATCTTATAATTTGGAGTCTCTTAATGTCAATTAAATGGATAGATTCAGCTACTGCTCAAATCTCTCTAATCACAGATCAAAAACAACTATCTTACTAGATTCATTGTCTTGCTCTGGTGAGAAGGAAAATCAATTGGCAAGAACCCTTGAGAAGTAAGTTGCAATTCTCTAAGAATGATCACAACTGTGACTCATCAATTTATTCAATCAAAATTCAGATTTACAGAACAACAGTCTAAGTAAAAACAAATTAGATCTACAAATCAACAGAGAATCCTCTATTCAACTGAATCAAGGACACAACTCACATCTGAATGTTCAATCAGATCTAAATTCCAAGAAACATAAATCTAATCACTCAACCTTCATTCTAATAACAATTGTTCAACTGAAACAAATGAATCTTAGAATAGAAAGTGGAAAATAGATCTGAAACGACTCCCTGTTCGGCCCTATGAACTCAGGTCAGCTTCATTGCTAGGAAAACTTGGAAATTCAGCTACTCATACTCTGGATTAGGGTAGAAACAGCAAGAATTGATGAAAGATTCATGGTTGATCAGTGGAAATTGATGAATTTGGACGAAAATGGAAGAAGGAATTGAGAGAAGGCGGAGAGAACAAGAAAATCGCATCTGGAGATGAATGAGGAACTGAAATTTGGTCTCCCCATTGAAGCGCGCGACTCTGCATTTAAATCTGAAATTTTTCGTCATCCACCGCGGTGCCTTTGTCCATTTGCCGCGGCGCCTGGCTTGTACGGTGCCATTTTGATTAGTGATTCTGAGCTTCATATAAATACCAATCCGCCGTGGCGCCTCTATCCATCCGTCGTGGCGCCTTTTACCGAGAGTCCCCTTGGCGCCTTCCCAAATCCGCCGTGGCGCCTCAGACAGAACTGGAACTCCCTGAAATTCACACCAAAGCAGGGATCAAAAGTACACACATATAAAATCATATAAAAACATGTAAAAACACCTGTAAAACCTCACAATTTCTCTCTCACCAACTCTTATGCACAATGGAAGCTAATTATGCCCAAAGTATGCAAATATAGATGGCAAAAGCATGAGTTTAGGGTTAGAAATGTATGCAAATAATGAGACTTATCAACTCCCCCACACTTAGCTTTTGCACTCCTGGGTAAATCAGGTCTAAACGTATTGTGAAAGAGAAGGATGAGAGAAAAGAATAAGCAAGCTCAAAAGTTCAGGTTACAACTGCAACCAACAATGATTCTTCAGCCAACATCCATCCATGGAACATTCTAATGCAAAGACATCAAGCAATGATATGTAATTTAATCTAAGTGAATAAGATATAGAAGACCACACAAGGGAATTAGTATATCACTCAACTCACAAGTATTAAAAGTTCTTTTACTCAATTCACTTATTCAAATGCTCTACCATATGCTTGTAATAGCTCTACCTCTCCACCACTCAAATACATAAGTACTCAAGAATCAAGAGGACTTTTGTGGCTTGTAATGTAAAGGTGGGGAAGAAATGCACAAGAATGCATATGAGGATGGAGTTAATATGTGAATCAATGTGTAGAATTCAATAGCATTAGTAATGTTCAATTTAAGGTTTGATTTCTTGATCTTGAATTCCTAAGCTATAAAGGTGCTTTTATTCCCACTTTCTTTTCCTATCTTGTTTTTTTTCATTTATTTTCAACTTTTCTATTCTCTTTCTCTTTTTTTCTTTTCTTTTCTTTCTTTTACATTCGCATGTTTCTTCTTTTCTTTTTCTTTCTTTTTTTTTTTCAAAGCTCAAGTATGCATCTCCTCAAATCAATCCATCAATTGAATCCATCAAAATGCTAGTGAATTCTGAAAAGAATGAATGAAATGAAATATGCATCCTTGTAGGAAAGAAGTTTTATAATTGAGAGTGAAATAAATGGAAAAATTCAGCTAAAAGGCTCAAATGGGTAACAAGGGATAAATCGTGTAGGGTTTAGCCATTTGGTCTAAGTAGCTAATTTGAATGAATGCCTCAATCATGTTCAAGAGTACTAATGTTGCATGTGGTCTTGATTAAGAACTAAGACAAGTTCTAGAGAGCATAAGAAATAAGTGAATGCACACACCAAAGATGAATATAAAGGTTCAAAGAATCCTTCCAACCAGGCTTTGTCTTCCATATTCATTCACTTCAGCTAAAGAACACATCATGCTTAATCTGTATGCATTAGAAAATTTCACTTCAAGATATTAATTTCCAAATCAAATCAATCACAAATGTAACATTAGAATTCCTGAAGCAAGCTTAAACCTTCAAAAAGTTGTTGAAAAACTGAGGTTTTACAAAAGACACAAAACACACAAACACACCAAAAACACAACATTCACTCCCCCACACTTGATCCTTGCATTGCCCTCAATGCACATTTGAACAAAAGATAGCAAGGAAAAAATGGGCAAGGAAGGAATGGAAAAAAGGAACAAAATACTCAAAAACAAACTAAAAATAACCTACACTTGCTACTATTTACGTCCCCCCCCACACTTGTTCAAAAATAGAGTTCAAGAATAAAAATAATCAAATAATTACAGACTAAGGTATGTAAGGAAGGGGACAACCTGAGATTATGGTGGGTCAAAATTTTCCTTATAGATTTTAAGCAGGTGACCATTGACCTTGAAAGTCTTGCCGCTCTTCTCATCTAGCAACTCTATCATGCCAAACTTGTGCACTTTAGTGACCAAGTATGGTCCTTCCCATCTAGTGCTCAACTTCCCAGGTTTAAATGTGAATCGTGCCTTGTACAGCAACACTTTATCTCCAACCTTGAAAGTCTTCCTTAGGATTTGCTTGTCATGAATCATCTTCGTCTTCTCCTTGTAGAACCTGGAATTCTCATATACTTCAAGTCTCAACTCTTCAAGTTCCTGTAATTGCAATAATCTTTCCATGCCAGTAGAATCAAAATCAAGGTTATATGCTTTTACAGCCCAAAGAGACTTATGTTCAATCTCAACCGGTAGGTGACACATCTTACCATAAACCAATCTATAAGGAGACATGCCTATTGGGGTTTTAAATGCAGTTCTATATGCCCACAAAGCATCATCTAATCTGGCACTCCAATCCTTCCTAGATAGTTTAACTATTCGTTCCAACACCTTCTTGATTTCTCTATTTGCATTTTCAGCCTGCCCATTACTTTGGGGATGATAGAGTGTGGATGTCTTATGTGTCACACCATACTTAGTGAACAACCCTTGTAGTAATTCATTACAAAAATGAGTGCCATTATCACTAACTACTGCTCTAGGAATGCCAAATCTAGAAAAGATGTTATTTTTCAGAAATTTTGAAACAGTGGCAGCATCATCTTTTTGTTGCTATGGCCTCTACCCATCGTGAAAGGTAATCAACTGCAAGAAGGATGTATGTAAAACCCATAGAAGGAAGAAAGGGGCCCATAAAATCAATACCCCATACTTCAAACACCTCATAGAAAAGCATTGGGTGTTGGGGTGATTCATGTTTCTTAGTTAGGCTACCAAATCTTTGACAAATATCACAATTCTTGCAATACTCATAAGAGTCTTTAAAGAGTGATGCCAATACAAACCAGCTTCCAATATTTTTCTTGCAATCTTGTTAGCACTAAAATGACCTCCACAAGTTTGAGAGTGGCAAGCATGCAGGATGTCTTGAAATTCTTCATTTAGTACACATCTTCGAATGATTTGGTCACTGCATACCTTCCAAAGGATTGAAGGGTCCCAAATATAGTGTTTAGACTCACTCTTAATCTTCTGCATCTGAAAATGAGACAATGAAGAAGGAATTAAACCAGCAACTAAAAAGTTGACAATATGACAATACCAAGGTTCCATGAGAGACAAGGTAGAAACAGAACAATCCTTAAACTCGTCACAAATAAAATCTGAATCAACTACTCCCCTTGTAGTTTCTGGTAAGCGACTTAGATGGTCAGCCACCATATTTTCTGCTCCAGGTTTGTCTTTGATGTCAATATCAAACTCTTGGATCAACAACATCACCTTAAGAGCCTCGGTTTGGATTGTGGCTTGCTGAAAAGATACTTAACAGTAGAATGATCAATGAAAACAGTAACTTTAGAGTTAATTAGATAAGGTCTAAACTTGTCTAATGTGAAAACAATAGAAAAGAGCTCCTTTTCAGTAGTTGTGTAATTACTTTGAGCCTTATCTAGTGTCTTTGAAGCATAAGCAATAACTTTGGGAACCTTACCATCCTTTTGTCCCAAAACTGCACCCACTGCATTGTTAGAGGCATCACAACACAATTCAAATGGTAAATTCCAATTAGGGCAAGTCAAAATAGGTGGAGAAGTCAATCTGGATTTAATCTCATCAAAAGACATTTTACACTCATCAGTGAAATCAAAGGAAGCATCTTTTTGCAGTAATTTGGACATTGGAAAAGTCACTTTACTAAAATCTTTTATGAATCTTCTATAAAATCCAGCATGGCCTAGGAAAGATCTAAGCTCCTTAAGATTTGTTGGATAGGGTAAAGATGAAATTACTTCAACTTTTGCCTTGTCTACCTCTATTCCCTTTTCAGAAATTAGGTGACCTAGAACTATTCCTTGTTGGACCATAAAGTGACATTTTTCAAAATTCAGGATAAGGTCCTTTTCAACACATTTGGATAGAGCTTTTTCCAAGTTCACTAAGCATTCATCAAAATTATTTCCATAGATGGTAAAGTCATCCATAAACACCTCAATTCCATTCTCTAGCAAATCACTAAAGATGGATAGCATACACCTTTGGAATGTGCCCGGTGCATTGCAAAGTCCAAATGGCATTCTTCTATATGCAAATGTGCCAAAGGGACAAGTGAATGTAGTTTTCTCTTGATCTTGAGGTGCAATGGGAACCTAAAAATAGCCACTGAAACCATCAAGGAAACAATAGTGAGATTTACAAGCTAATCTTTCAAGCATTTGATCTATAAAGGGTAGGGAAAATGATCTTTTCTTGTAGAATCATTAAGCTTCCTATAATCAATGCAAACACGCCAAGAATTCTGGATTCTAGTGGGGATTAATTCATTTTTCTCATTCCTAACCACAGTGATCCCACTTTTCTTAGGAACAACCTAAACTGGACTTACCCACTCACTATCTGAAATAGGGTATATAATACCAGCACTAAGCAGCTTTGTTACTTCCTTTTTAACAACATCAAGTATGAGTGGGTTAAGTCTTCTTTGAGGTTGCCTTATGGGCTTTGCATTGTCATTTAACAATATTCTATGAGTGCAAATTGAAGCATTAATACCAGGAATATCTGCTAAAGACCACCCAATTGCACTTTTATACCTCTTCAAAACAGCAAGTAATTGAGACTCTTCAAGATCAGTCAAAGAGTTAGAGATTATCACCGGTAGTCTTTCATTTTCAGCTAAAAATGCATATTTCAGTGTTGAAGGCAAGGGTTTAAGCTCCAATTCAGGAGGTTGAACTACTGAGGGTATCAGTTTCTTGAGCTCCAAGGTAGTGCAATTATTTTCAGATTGCTTCAAAGCTTCAATACCAAAAATTGCAGTTGTACATTCATCCTCATGTGAGTAACGCTCCTTGATTGGTCCCTGCAACAATGCATTTAAAACATTTGTAAATCCATGTGAAAACTCAAAGTTAGATGCAGAATAATCTTGAGGAATTCCAATTTCACAAGTAAAATTAGATTGCAAAAGTGCACTCCCTATGCTGCATATTTCGGCAAATTTGGTTGGTGTCATGCTTAATCTCCTAGGGTTGGGAGCAGCTACACTTCGCATGATTCCAAGAAGTGTTCCAGTTCTGCATAGTTAAAGAAATTAAGATCAAGTGACTTGTAAACAGGAGTGGAATACAAAATGTGATAAGAATTTAAAGACAAATCCTGTTGTTCAGAAGGTTTAGCTTCATGCTCCTTGAATGGGAATTCGGTCATGAGAGTTGGGCTAGTCTTGCAATCATGATTCTTGTGCCTTTCACCTTCCCCTTCTTGTATAGGAGTTGATTCACTCTCTTGTGCTGTTGAGAAATCTACAAGTAATCTTCTTGCAAGTTGTTCATCACTTGACAGTGTGGAATTAACATCAATGGAAGACTTAATGGATGAAACTGAAGACAACTCACTCCAAGTGGAAAGCCAGCCATCAATTTTAGAATCAATGCTAGGCACATCATCAAGGTGTGAAGAAAAAGAAGATGAAGGAGAATATATGGAAGAGAAAGAAACGAAAGAATCTTCAGTATCATCATTGCTATCATGCTCAAAAATAGATTCACACTCATTTTCAAGTGACAAATCAATCATATTAAGCCCCAACAGAGAATAATCCTCATGTGGATGTTTCATCATCTCATACATATTAAATTGAATTTCTTGACCACCAAATTCCATTTTTATAATTCCATCTTTCATGCAAATCATGGTATTGGCAGTTCTTAGAAATGGTCTACCCAAAATTAATGTGCTTTCACTTATGGCCTCATTAGTCATATCTAGCACATAAAAATCAGCAGGAAATACAAGGTCTTTTACTTGAACCAAAATGTCTTCTAAGATTCCCTTGGGATTCCTAATAGACTTATCAGCTAGTTGCACTAAGACACTTGTAGGTTTCATGATTTCAACTCCCAAAGCATAATAAACAGAACTTGGCATCACATTAATAGCAGCACCCAAATCTAGCAAAGCTTTAGAGATATGAAACTTACCAATTTGACAAGGAATGGAGAAAGCTCCTGGATCTTGGCATTTCACAGGTAATTGAGCTTTAAAAAGGGCTGAAACATTAGGGCCAACTTGCACTAATTCATTAGTTTTAAACTTTCTTTTGTTAGTGCAAATGTCTTTCAAGAATTTTGCATATTCAGGCACTTTCTTCAACAAATCAGCAAAGGAATGTTAATTTCTACTTTACTAAAGAAATCTAAGACTTCTTTATTTTGTTTTTCTTTTGCAACCTTCTGCCCAAACATAAAAGCTCTAGGGAAAGGCAGATCTTTCAAGCTTACCTCCTTACCTTGACTTCCCGGTTTGTTGTTCCTGTGAGAATCTTCAACTTTCTCTGCTCCATCTTTCCTTTGTCCTGGTTAGGCTCTGAAATTCTTGAAGAAGATTGCCCCAAGTCCTCTCCTAATGGTGCTTTATGGACTCCTTCATTATCCTGAATTAAAGGGCTTGCTTCAGTTGTGCAACCTTCAGTAGTTACACTTCTAAATCCGGCTTCTTTTCTTCCTTGCAGAAGTTGCTTCTCTCTTAAGCTTTCAGATTCCACACTTGGTGGTTTCTTTTTCTGGACAGAATTCCCCTTAGTGCAATGATCTTCCTCCAAGTCAGATTCTTCATCATTTTCATTGAATGTCACCTTTCTTCCACTTCTCAAATTTATGGCATTCAATGACTTGGGATTAATCACAGTATTGGAAGGCAAAGCTCCACTTGTTTTTGCTTGAAAACTGCTGAGATTATCTGAAATTTGGGTAACAAAGTTAGCCAAATTTGCAGTCTTAGTCTCCCATTGTTCAACCCTATTCTCTATAGCAGCCATTCTTGCATCAGATGCAGTGGTATGCTTATCAATTCTGTCCATTTGAGATGCCATAGCACTGAGATTAGCATTCATACTGTTCATGCTTTTCAACAAGAGGGACATGTCATCATTCCTTGAATTACCAACTTCTTGAGTAGTTTGGGAAGGAACCATAGCTTGTTCTGAATGTTGACGTTGCTGGAACTTATTCTGCATGAACCTCTCCTTGTTGTTCTCTCCTCCTCCCCATCTAAAATTGGGATGATCCTTCCATCCTTCGTTATAAGTGTTGGAGAAAGGGTTCCTTTGCTGATATTGACCGGATCTTTGTTGATACATGGCTGACACTTCTTCAAATTGAGAAGGGCAAGATTCAGTCCAATGCATCATGGAACCACAGGAGTCACAAGAGGGAGCTACCAAGGCTTGAGATGTTCCCATAGCACCACATTGTTTAGTTGACAAGAGTTGCTCCATCCTAGTCATTCTCTTGTCCATCCTCTCTGACAAGGCAGCAATTTGAGAGTCAAAGTTAGTAGGATTTGACCTCAAAATTTCATTAACAGATTGGTTATCCCTTGTGCTGAATTGTTGATTGTTGTTAGCCATCTTCTCCAATAATTCCCAAGCATTGTGAGGAGTCAAATCAAACAGTGAACCATGGGCTGCAGCATCTATTGTGTTCTTGTGATGAGATAGCAAGCCCTCATAGAAATACTGGACTAGATTAGACTTGCTGATTTGATGATTTGGACATTTAGAAAGCATAGCTAGAAATCTTGTCCAATACTCATACAAGGTCTCTCTACTATCTTGTTGAACTCCATAGATAGCCTTCCTCAATTTAGATGTCCTTGATGCAGGAAAGTATTTCTCTAAAAAGGCCTTCTTAAGTTGTTCCCATGTAAGTGTTGTGAAGTGTTGAGGTAGACTTTGCAACCATTCCTTGGCATTTCCTTCTAATGTGAAGTGGAAAGCTCTCCTTAGCACATCTTCCAATTGAGCACCATGGGGCTTCATAGAGGAACAAACAGCATGCATGTTTTGAAGATGTCTATATGGATCATCCCCTGCAAGACCAAGAAATCTTGGTAAGGTATTAATCAAGGTACCCTTAAGTTCAAAATCAGCTTCAAAGTTATAAAAACCACATGGATCACAGTTCACACTTGAGTTATTAATTTCTCTAATGCTCCTATTCTCCTCATCTCTATTCAATTGAAGATTAGCATTATGAATAACATTTTCAGCTTGCCTTTCATTTTGAGGTCTATTTGTAGCATCACCTCTCTCAGTTTGAGCATTGTTATTATTTTGATCCATCACAAAATGATTGTCTATAAACCCTCCTAAAGTAGGTTCAGATTCTGAGGAAGAACAAGATTCAACTTGAGGAAGAGAGTCACTCACTATAGGTTGCTTACTAGACTCAGCTATTTGTTTGGTTTTCTTGATTTGCCTAAGAGTTCTATTGATTTCCCAATCAAAAGGTATAAGAGCCTTATCCTGGGACATGCAACTAAAGAACAAGAGAATAGACTAATAAAATAAATGTGAAAAAGCAATTAGACAAAAGAAAGAAATCAGAGAAAAGACAAAAAGTTAAGAGGGGATCCTGTAAATCCGCCGCGGCACTTTCTCAGATCCGCCGCGGCCTCTATTACAGAGATGAGTGCTGAGCTGAAATTGGACAGGCGCTGCGGCCTCTGGTGAAATCCGCCGCGGCGCTTGTTGCAGAATTGATACTGTGAAAGGCGCTGCGGCGCCTGGTGATATCCGCCGCGGCGCCTGATACTGATAAACCAGATGGACGAATTCTGCAGCAGCTTCTGACACTGTTCACACCTTCACTCCTGCAAATTGAACCCTTAACACAATGGTATTAATTTTTCAACAAGAAAAAGATCTCAAAAGCATAAAAACAATCAACCATCATTAGATTTAGTGGAAGAACAATTAAAAGGAAAAAGGTTGCTACAGCAAGGATTCAAACAATTCACAGCTGACCAAATTGTGTTAACTCCTTGACAACCTATGGAATGAATTTGGAACACAGCAATAAGGGAAACAACTCAACAACAAAGCACAAGAGTGAAAATACAAACACAACTCAAAAACACTAAAGCTACTTTTTATGAAGTTTTGGGTTTTCAAATATATTTTTTTTTCTTGGCAAACCAGTGAATTGCTGAAACCTCAACAAGTAAGGCTCCCCGGCAACGGCGCCAATTTGATAAACCTTGTCGCTAGGTAATCAAAGTTTTACTAGGGAAATGCAGCAAGTGAGGCACTACCTAGGTCATTCTTCTCAAGGAGCCTTAAGTTGTATTTCAATTCTTAACAATTCACTTTTAATTATCAAATTACCAAGATGAAAGCTTGAGTTTTAGAAAACAGAAATTGAAACAAGAAACAAATCTAATGAAAGGTAAAATGCAAAAGAAGATTCAGATAAGAGATAGTAGTTCCCCTAGCAATTTATCCAACCTTCCTTGTTCAATCTTATAATTTGGAGTCTCTTAATGTCAATTAAATGGATAGATTCAGCTACTGCTCAAATCTCTCTAATCACAGATCAAAAACAACTATCTTACTAGATTCATTGTCTTGCTCTGTGAGAAGGAAAATCAATTGACAAGAACACTTGAGAAGTAAGTTGCAATTCTCTAAGGATGATCACAACTGTGACTCATCAATTTATTCAATCAAAATTCAGATTTACAGAACAACAGTCCAAGTAAAAACGAATTAGATTACAAATCAACAGAGAATCCTCTATTCAACTGAATCAAGGACACAACTCACATCTGAATGTTCAATCAGATCTAAATTCCAAGAAACATAAATCTAATCACTCAACCTTCATTCTAATAACAATTGTTCAACTGAAACAAATGAATCTTAGAATAGAAAGTGGAAAATAGATCTGAAATGACTCCCTGTTCAGCCCTATGAACTCAGGTCAGCTTCATTGCTAGGAAAACTTGGAAATTCAGCTACTCATACTCTGGATTAGGGTAGAAACAGCAAGAATTGATGAAAGATTCATGGTTGATCGGTGGAAATTGATGAATTTGGACGAAAATGGAAGAAGGAATTGAGAGAAGGCGGAGAGAACAAGAAAATCGCGTCTGGAGATGAATGAGGAACTGAAATCTGGTCTCCCCGTTGAAGCGCGCGACTCTGCATTTAAATTGGAATTTTTCGTCATCCGCCGCAGCCCCTGGCTTGTACGGTGCCGTTTTGATTAGTGATCCTGAGCTTCATGTAAATACCAATCCACCGTGGCGCCTCTGTCCATCCGCCGCGGTGCCTTTTACCGAGAGTCCCCTTGGAAATCCGCCGTGGCGCCTTCCCAAATCCGCCGTGGCGCCTCAGACAGAACTGAAACTCCCTGAAATTCACACCAAAGTAGGGATCAAAAGTACACACATATAAAATCATATAAAAACATGTAAAAACACCTGTAAAACCTCACAATTCCTCTCACCAACTCTTATGCACAATGGAAGCTAATTATGCCCAAAGTATGCAAATATAGATGGCAAAAGCATGAGTTTAGGGCTAGAAATGTATGCAAATAATGAAACTTATCAATTTGATTAAGAATTCCCCACTTTTTACTAAATACCTAAAAGAGCTTTGCACTAATAAGAGAAAATTTAAACCCAATGAGTTAGTTCAAGTTAGCCCAAATGTATCAGCTTTGTTCAAACCCCAAATGCCGGTCAAATGCCAAGATCCCGATTGCTTTCATGATTCCCTGCACTGTAAGAAAAGCTGCCATAGTGGGAGCCTTACTTGATTTAGGGGCAACCATAAATGTTATGCCATTATCGGTGTATCAAGCTTTAGGAGTCGGTATCTTATAGACCACTACTATTACACTCCAATTGGCTGATAGAACAACTAAGAAACCTGAGGGGATTCTAGAGGATATCTTAGTTCAGGTCAAGGGTTTGCTTTTTCCTGTTGACTTTTATGTGCTTGACATGGCCAATGAGTTGTCTCATGAATCCACACTCATTCTGGGTAGACCATTCTTGAGGACTTTAAACATGATGATTCAAATGAAAGATGGTGTTATAACCATGGAGGTGGGAGAGCAAGTAGTTTCTTTCAATATGTATGAAGCAAATGAGGTATCCATATGAGGATTACTGTCTGTTGGGTTTAAATGTTATTGGTGTTGCTATTGATGATGCTGTTTCTGAATTTGAATTGAGTGAGGTTATCTCTGATATCTCTGAATTTTATTCATGTGATTCCTTGCTTAATGAGGATGAAGCCCCCACTTCATTTTCTTCCCTTTATTCTTTTCCCTCTGCATGCTCATATGGTGGTAGCGAGACGTGTCTTAACTGTGCAATAGTTAATTGTACACGACCGACCCCACATCCACCTTTATTGTCATCTAGTGAATCTAAATCTTGCATTAGCACCATACCTCCAATTATCAATGACAACTCTCTTAGAGAGGAACTTTCTGTTAGTGTTGTAGGAGATTTAGATTTAGAAGAGAGATAGAGCATTGGAAGTTTTGAAGATAAAGCTTACTGTCTTCCTCGTTCGCTACGACGAGACGAGGGTTTGGCCATGACGAACAATTCTATCTTGAGAGGTGTCAACTCTACTCCTTCATCTCGTTGGGGTGAAATGTACTGGTCGCCACGACGAACACCTCACAGTGCTACAAACCCAGGGTGCCCATCCACTATTGTTGTTCCACCTCCGCACTTACTCCACAAAAGGAGCCTCAGTTTAAGGGCCATAGAAATTCCTACTTTACCTTGTGAACCAATTTCTTACACTATTTCTTCTCATATCTTAAAATATCTATTTGATAGTGCCTTAACTTGTGTTCAAGTGATGCAGATATGGTGTCTAAGGATGTTACTGATAATGATCAACAGCTGGTTGATTCAACCCTTAGAGAAATGGAGGGATCAGTGGTGGACTCAATCAACCTTGGGGTTCATTCCATAGCTGAGAAGGGAGAAGGGGGTAATCTTACACTTTCTTCTATTGATATTTCTCAATTAATCCCTCCTTTAGTCCAACCCCCTACTCTTGAACTTAAACCCTTGCCACCCAACCTTAAATATGCTTTTTTAGAGTCTAATGAGTAACTCCCAGTCATAATTGCTAACTACCTTTCCCTAGAAGAGGAGGACATGTTGCTCAATGTTTTGAGAAAGTATAAGAAAGTCATAGGATGGACTTTAGCCAATATACCTAGTATTTGCCTAACTGTGTGCACTCATAGAATCCCTTTAGAGGAAGGAGAAAAACCAGTAAAACAAAACCAAAGAAGAGTCAATCTTTTGATTAAGGAGGTAGTTAAGAAGGAGATCTCAAAGCTCCTAAGTGCTGGAATTATCTATGCCATTTCAAATAGCAAATGGGTTACCCCTGTTTAGGTAGTGCCCAAAAAGAGTGGGTTGACTGTAGTGAAAAATGAAAAGAACGAACTCATACCCACTAGAGTCCAAAATGCATGGCGTGTATGTATTGACTATAGGAAACTTAATGATGCTACACTCAAAGACCACTTCCCCATCCCTTTTGTTGACCAAATGTTAGAAAGATTAGTAAGCAAATCATATTATTGTTTCCTTGATGGTTTCTCTGGTTATTTTTAGGTACCCATTGCATCGAAGGACTAAGAAAAGACAATATTCACTTGTGACTTTAGGACTTATGCTTATAGAAGAATGCCATTCGGACTTTGTAATACCCCAAGAACCTTCCAAAGATGCATGATGTCGATCTTTAATGATTTCTTAAGGGATTGCATGGAGGTATTCATGGATGACTTTAGTGTGTATGGTAACTCTTTTACTGCTTGCTTGTCTAGCTTAGAAAAGGTTTTACAAAGATGTATTGAAAAGAAACTAGTTCTGAATTTTGAAAAATGCCACTTTATGGTCAATGGGGCATAGCTTTGGGCCATTTAATTTCTTGCAAAGGCATAGAAGTAGATAAGGCAAAAATTGAAATTATCTCCTCCCTCCTATATCATATGAATCTTAAAGAAATTCAATCCTTTTTGGGGCATATAGGGTTCTATAGGAGATTTATAAAGGACTTTGGCAAAATTGCCTTGCCATTTTTAAATATTTTGAAAAAGGATGTGGAGTTTGAATTTAATGAAACCTGTAAAATTACCTTTAATATCTTGAAAGCTAAACTGATTTCTCCACTCATCCTTATTGCGCCAATTACACTTTGAGATTTCTTGTGATGCATCTAACTTTGCTGTTGGAGCCATGTTAGGGTAGAAAGAGGATAAACTTTCAAGAGTGATCGCTTATGCCTTAAAGACCTTGGATGCTGTGTAAGTCAACTATATAACTACCGAGAAAGAGCTTTTCGCTGTAATTTTTACTCTTGAAAAATTTAGACCTTATTTGATTAATTCCAAGATTGTTGTATTCACTGACCATGCAACAATATGGTATCTTTTTAAGAAACCACACTGAAAACCTCAGTTGCTTCATTGGGCTCTCCTCTTGTAAGAGTTTGATCTTGAAATAAAGGACCGAGCTGGAGTTGAAAATCATATAGCCGATCATTTAGGCCGGTTGTCCTTAGACACAAGGGGAGTTGATAAATCTGACCTTATTTTTAATTCTTTTCCTGATGAGATATTGTGTTCCATAACTCTTAGGGAGCCTTGGTATGCTTATATTGTGAATTATCTCATGACCGGACTAACCCCACCTTTTATGTCCACTTATCAGGTACAGAAGCTTCAAGCCGAGTCCAAGTATTATGTGTGGGATGAACCACTCCTATGGAGGCTATATGGGATCTAGATCATAAGAGGGTGTGTGCCTTAAGAAGAGCAACAATGGATTATCACTGCTTGCTATATGTTGTCTTGTGGAGGGTATTTTAGCTCAAAGAGGACAACGAGGAAAATTTTAGAGAGTGGGTTTTACTGGCCTTCCCTACTTAAAGACTACTATGGATTTTGTAAATCTTGTGAGACATGCCAAAAATTTGGGGGGATGAGTTGGAGGCATGAGATGTATCAAAAGCCCATGTTGTTTTGTGAAATGTTTGATGTTTGGGTTATGGGCCCTTTTCCTCCTTCTAATAGCTTCAATTATATCCTTCTAGAAGTTGACTACTTTTCTAAATGGATAGAGGCCATCCCTACCCGGAAAGATGATGCCAAAACTGTAGTTGAATTTGTCAAGTCTAACATGTTTAGTCAGTTTGGGACTCCTAGGGCCTTAGTGAGTGATCAACGAACCCATTTCTGATAAGTCTCATTATTTACATACATTTCTAGCCCTAAACACATACTTTTGCGATCTATATTTACATACTTTGGGCATAATTAGGTTCCATTGTGTATAAGAGTTGGTGAGAAGAATTATGAGGTTTTGCAAGTGTTTTTACATGTTTTTATATGATTTTATTTGTGTGTACTTTTGATCCCTGCTTTGGCATGAATTTCAGGAAGTTTCAGTAGCATTTTCGCCATTCTGTCTGAGGCGCCGCGGCGGATTGACGGAGGCGCCACGGCGGATTTCCAAGGTACTCTCGGTGAAAAGCGCCGCGGCGGATGGACTAAGGCGCCACGGCGGACGGAGGTTTTCATGAAGCTCAGGATCATTAATCAAAACGACGCCGTACAGGACAGGAGCCGCGGCGGATTGACGGAGGAGCCGCGGCGGATGACCGAAATTTCCAGATTTAAAAGCTGAAGTCGCGCGCTTCAACAGGAGGATCAGATTTCAGTTGCTCATCTCCCTCCAACGCGATTTTCTTGCTCTCTCCGCCCTCTCTCATTTCTCTCTTCCATTTTCGTCCAATTCCATCAATTTCCACCGATCAACCATGGATCTTTCATCAATTCTTGCTGTTTCTACCCTAATCCAGAGTATGAGTAGCTGAATTTCCAAGTTCTTCTAGCAATGAAGCTGACCTGAGTTCATGGAGCTAAACAGGGAGTCATTTCAGATCTATTTTCTACCTTCTATTCTAAGAGTCATTTGTTTCAGTTGAACAATTGTGATTAGAATGAAGATTGAGTGATTAGATTTATGTTTCTTGGAATTTAGATCTGATTGAACATTCAGATGTGAGTTGTGTCCTTTAGTTCAGTTGAATAGAGGATTCTCTGTTGATTTGTAAATCTAATTCGTTTTACTTGGACTGTTGTTCTGTAAATCTGAATTTTGGTTGAATATATTGATGATTCACAGTTGTGGTCATTCTTAGAGAATTGCAACTTGCTTCTCAAGTGTTCTTGTCAATTGATTTTCCTTCTCATAGATCAAAATAATGAATCTAGTAAGATAGTTGTTTCTGATCTATGTTAAGAGAGATTTGAGCAGTAGCTGAATCTATCCATTTAATTGACACTAAGAGACTCCAAATTATAAGATTGAACAAGGAAGGTTGGATAAATTGCTAGGGGAACTACTATCTCTCATCTGAATCTCATTTGCAATTTACCTTTCATTAGATTTGTTTCTTGTTTTGATTTCTCTTTTTCTGAACTAAAGCTCTCATCTTGGTAATTTGATAATTAATAGTGAATTGTTAAGAATTGAAATACAACTTAAGGCTCCTTGTGAAGAATGACCTAGGTAGTGCCTCACTTGCTGCATTTTCCCTAGTAAAACTTTGATTACCTAGCGACAAGGTTTATCAAATTGGCGCCGTTGCCGGGGAGCCTTACTTGTTGAGGTTCTGAGCAATTCACTGGTGTGCCAAGAAAATTTTCATGTTTGAAAACCCAAAACTTCAGAAAAAGTAGCTTTAGTGTTTTTGAGTTGTGCTGCATGTTCACTTTTGTGCTTTGTTGTTAAGTAGTTTCCCTTTTTGCTGTGTTTTAAATTCATTCCATAGGTTGTCAAGGAGTTAACACAATTGAGTAGGCTGTGAATTGTTTGAATCCTTGCTGTAGCAACCTTTTCCCTTTTAATTGTTCTTCCATTTAACCTAATGATGGTTGGTTGTTTTTATGCTTTTGAGATATTTTTCTTGTTGACAAACTAATACCATTGTGTTAAGGGGTTCAATTTGCAGGAGTGAAGGTGTGAACAGTGTCAGAAGCTGCTGCAGAATTCGTCCATCTGGTTTATCAGTACCAGGCGCCGCGGCGGATAGCATCAGGAGCCGCGGCGGATTTCACAGAATCAATCCTGCAAAAAGAGCCGCGGCGGATTGCACCAGAGGCCGCGGCGGATTTCACCTGATCCCTTCTTAGCTTTTTGTTCTCTCTTTGACTTCTGTCTTTTGTCTAATTGCTTTTTCACATTTATTTTATTAGTCTATTCTAGTGTTCTTTAGTTGCATGTCCCAGGATAAAGGTCTTTTACCTTTTGATTGGGAAATCAATAGAACTCTTAGGCAAATCAAGAAAACCAAACAAATAGCTGAGTCTAGTAAGCAACCTATAGTGAGTGACTCTCTTCCTCAAGTTGAATCTTGTTCTTCCTCAGAATCTGAATCTACTTTAGGAGGGTTTATAGACAATCATTTTGTGATGGATCAAAATAATAACAATGCCCAAACTGAGAGAGGTGATGCTACAAATAGACCTCAAAATGAAAGGCAAGCTGAAAATGTTCTCCATAATGCTAATATTCAATTGAATAGAGATGAGGAGAATAGGAGCATTAGAGAAATTAATAACTCAAGTGTGAACTGTGATCCATGTGGTTTTTATAACTTTGAAGCTGATTTTGAACTTAAAGGTACCTTGATTAATGCCTTACCAAGATTCCTTGGTCTTGCAGGGGATGATCCATATAGACACCTTCAGAATATGCATGCGGTTTGTTCCTCTATGAAGCCCCATGGTGCTCAATTGGAAGATGTGCTAAGGAGAGCTTTCCACTTCACATTAGAAGGAAATGCCAAAGAATGGTTGCAAAGTACCTCAGCACTTCACAACACTTACATGGGAACAACTTAAGAAGGCCTTTTTAGAGAAGTACTTTCCTGCATCAAGGACATCTAAATTGAGGAAGGCTATCTATGGAGTTCAACAAGATAGTAGAGAGACCTTGTATGAGTATTGGACAAGATTTCTAGCTATGCTTTCTAAATGTCCAAATCATCAAATCAGCAAGTCTAATCTAGTTCAATATTTCTATGAGGGCTTGCTATCTCATCACAAGAACACAATAGATGCTGCAGCCCATGGTTCACTATTTGATTTGACTCCTCACAATGCTTGGGAATTATTGGAGAAGATGGCCAACAACAATCAGCAATTCAGCACAAGGGATAACCAATCTGTCAATGAAATTTTAAGGTCAAATCCTACTAACTTAGACTCTCAATTTGCTGCCTTATCAGAAAGGATGGACAAGAGAATGACTAGGATGGAGCAACTCTTGTCAACTAAACAATGTGGTGCTATGGGAACATCTCAAGCCTTGGTAGCTCCCTCTTGTGACTCCTGTGGTTCTATGATGCATTGTACTAAATCTTGCCCTTCTCAATTTGAAGAAGTGTCAGCCATGTATCAACAAAGAGCCGGTCAATATCAGCAAAGGAACCCTTTCTCCAACACTTATAACGAAGGATGGAAGGATCATCCCAATTTTAGATGGGGAGGAGGAGAGAACAACAAGGAGAGATTCATGCAGAATAGGTTCCAGCAACGTCAACATTCAGAACAAGTTATGGTTCCTTCCCAAACTACTCAAGAAGTTGGGAATTCAAGGAATGATGACATGTCTCTCTTGTTGAAAAGCATGAACAGTATGAATGCTAATCTCAGTGCTATGGCATCTCAAATGGACAGAATTGATAAGCATACCACTGCATCTGATGCAAGAATGGCTGCTATAGAGAATAGGGTTGAACAATGGGAAACTAAGACAGCAAACTTGGCTAACTTTGTTACCCAAATTTCAGATAATTTCAGCAGTCTTCAAGCAAAAACAAGTGGAGCTTTGCCTTCCAATACTGTGATTAATCCCAAGTCATTGAATGCCATAAGTTTGAGAAGTGGAAGAAAGGTGACATTCAATGAGAATGATGAAGAATCTGACTTGGATGAAGATCATTACACTAAAGGGAATTCTACTCATGAAAAGAAACCACCAAGTGTGGAATCTGAAAGCTTAAGAGAGAAGCAACTTCTGCAAGCAAGAAAAGAAACCGGATGTAGAAGTGCAACTACTGAAGGTTGCACAACTGAAGCCGGCCCTTCAACTATGGATGATAAAGGCGTCCATGAAACACCATTGAGAGAGGACTTGAGGCAATCTTCTTCAAGAATTGCAGATCCTAACCAGGACAATGGAAGATTGAGCAAGAGAAAGTTGAAGATCCTCACAAGAGCAATAAACCGGGAAGTCAAGGTAAGGAGGTAAGCTTGAAAGATCTACCTTTTCCTAAAGCTTTTATGTTTGGGCAGAAGGTTGCAAAAGAAAAGCAAAATAAAGAAGTTTTAGATTTCTTTAGTAAAGTAGAAATTAACATTCCTTTGCTGGATTTGTTGAAGAAAGTGCCTGAATATGCAAAATTCTTAAAAGACATTTGCACTAATAAAAGAAAGTTTAAAACTAATGAATTGGTGCAAGTTGGCCCTAATGTTTCAGCCCTTTTTAAAGCTCAATTACCTGTGAAATGCCAAGATCCAGGAGCTTTCTCCATTCCTTGTCAAATTGGTAAGTTTCATATTTCTAAAGCTTTACTAGATTTGGGTGCTGCTATCAATGTGATGCCAAGTTCTGTTTATTATGCTTTAGGAGTTGAAATCATGAAACCTACAAGTGTCTTAGTGCAACTAGCTGATAAGTCTATTAGGAATCCCAAGGGAATCTTAGAAGACATTTTGGTTCAAGTAAAAGACCTTGTATTTCCTGCTGATTTTTATGTGTTAGATATGACTAATGAGGCCATAAGTGAAAGCACATTGATTTTGGGCAGACCATTTCTAAGAACTGCCAACACCATGATTTGCATGAAGGATGGGATTATAAAAATGGAATTTGGTGGACAAGAAATTCAATTTAACATGTATGAGATGATGAAACATCCACATGAGGATTATTCTCTGTTAGGGCTTAATATGATTGATGTGTCACTTGAAAATGAGTGTGAATCTATTTTTGAGCATGATAACAATGATGATACTGAAGATTCCTTCGTCTCTTTCTCCTCCATATATTCTCCTTCATCTTCTTTTTCTTCACACCTTGATGATGTGCCTAGCATTGATTCTAAAATTGATGGCTGGCTTTCCACTTGGAGTGAATTGTCTTCAGTTTCATCCATTAAGTCTTCCATTGATGCTAATTCCACTCTGTCAAGTGATGAACAACTTGCAAAAAGATTGCTTGTAGATTTCTCAACAGCACAAGAGAGTGAATCAACTCCTATACAAGAAGGGGAAGGTGAAGGGCACAAGACTCATGATTGCAAGGCCAGCCCAAGTCTCATGGATGAACCTCCATTCAAGGAGCATGCAGCTGAACCTTCTGAACAACAGGATTTGCCTTTAAATTCTTATCACATTTTGTATTCCAATCCTGTTTACAAGTCACTTGATCTTAATTTCTTTAACCATGCAGAACTGGAACACCTCTTGGAAATCATGCGAAGTGCAGCTACTCCCAACCCTAGGAGATTAAGCATGACACCAACCAAATTTGCTGAAATATGTAGCATAGGGAGTGCACTTTTGCAATCTAATTTTACTTCTGAAATTGGAATTCCCCAAGATTATTCTGCATCTAACTTTGAGTTTTCACATGGATTTACAAATGTTTTAAATGCATTGTTGCAGGGACCAACTAAGGAGAGTTACTCACATGAGGATGAATGTACAACTGAAATTTTTGGTATTGAAGCCTTGAAGCAATCTGGAAATAATTGCACTACCTTGGAGCTCAAGAAACTGATACCCTCAGTAGTTCAACCTCCTGAATTGGAGCTTAAACCCTTACCATCAACACTGAAATATGCATTTTTAGCTGAAAATGAAAGACTCCCGGTGATAATCTCTAACTCTTTAACTGATATTGAGGAATCTCAATTACTTGCTGTTTTGAAAAGGTATAAAAGTGCAATTGGGTGGTCTTTAGCAGATATTCCTGGTATTAATGCTTCAATTTGCACTCATAGAATATTGTTAAATGAAAATGCAAAGCCCATAAGGCAACCTCAAAGAAGACTTAACCCACTCATACTTGATGTTGTTAAAAAGGAAGTAACAAAGCTGCTTAGTGCTGGTATCATATACCCTATTTCAGATAGTGAGTGGGTAAGTCCAGTTCAGGTTGTTCCTAAGAAAAGTGGGATCACTGTGGTTAGGAATGAAAAAAATGAATTAATCCCCACTAGAATCCAGAATTCTTGGCGTGTTTGCATTGATTATAGGAAACTTAATGATTCTACAAGAAAAGATCATTTTCCTCTACCCTTTATAGATCAAATGCTTGAAAGATTAGCTTGTAAATCTCACTATTGTTTCCTTGATGGTTTCAGTGGCTATTTTCAGGTTCCCATTGCACCTCAAGATCAAGAGAAGACTACATTCACTTGTCCCTTTGGCACATTTGCATATAGAAGAATGCCATTTGGACTTTGCAATGCACCGGGCACATTCCAAAGGTGTATGCTATCCATATTTAGTGATTTGCTAGAGAATGGAATTGAGGTGTTTATGGATGACTTTACCATCTATGGAAATAATTTTGATGAATGCTTAGTGAATTTGGAAAAAGCTCTATCAAAATGTGTTGAAAAGGATCTTATTCTGAATTTTGAAAAATGTCACTTTATGGTTCAACAAGGAATAGTTCTAGGTCACCTAATTTCTGAAAAGGGAATAGAGGTAGACAAAGCAAAGGTTGAAGTAATTTCCTCTCTACCCTATCCAACAAATCTTAAGGAGCTTAGATCTTTCCTAGGCCATGCTGGATTTTATAGAAGATTCATAAAAGATTTTAGTAAAGTGACTTTTCCAATGTCTAAATTGCTGCAAAAAGATGCTTCCTTTGATTTCACTGATGAATGTAAGATGTCTTTTGATGAGATTAAATCCAGATTGACTTCTCCACCTATTTTGACTTGCCCTAATTGGAATTTACCATTTGAATTGTGTTGTGATGCCTCTAATAATGCAGTGGGTGCAGTTTTGGGACAAAAGGATGGTAAGGTTTCCAAGGTTATTGCTTATGCTTCAAAGACTCTAGATAAGGCTCAAACTAATTACACAACTACTGAAAAGGAGCTCTTTTCTATTGTTTTTGCATTAGACAAGTTTAGGCCTTACCTAATTAACTCTAAGGTTACTGTTTTCACTGATCATTCTGCTGTCAAGTATCTTTTCAGCAAGCCACAATCCAAACCGAGGCTCTTAAGGTGGATGTTGTTGATCCAAGAGTTTGACATTGACATCAAAGACAAACCTGGAGCAGAAAATGTGGTGGCTGACCATCTAAGTCGCTTACCAGAAACTACAAGGGGAGTAATCGGTTCAGATTCTGTTTGTGATGAGTTTAAGGATTGTTCTGTTTCTGCCTTGTCTCTCTTGGAACCTTGGTATTGCCATATTGTCAACTTTTTAGTTGCTGGTCTAATTCCCCCCTCTTTGTCTCATTTTCAGATGCAGAAGATTAAGAGTGAGTCTAAGCACTACATTTGGGATCCTCCAATCCTTTGGAAGGTATGCAGCGACCAAATCATTCGGAGATGTGTACCAAATGAAGAATTTCAAGACATCCTGCATGCTTGCCACTCTCAAACTTGTGGAGGTCATTTTAGTGCTAACAAGACTGCAAGAAAAATATTGGAAGCTGGTTTGTATTGGCCATCACTCTTTAAAGACTCTTATGAGTATTGCAAGAATTGTGACATTTGTCAAAGATTTGGTGGCCTAACTAAGAAACATGAATTACCCCAACACCCAATGCTTTTCTGTGAGGTGTTTGAAGTATGGGGTATTGATTTTATGGGCCCCTTTCTTCCTTCTATGGGTTTTACATACATTCTTCTTGCAGTTGATTACCTTTCAAGATGGGTAGAGGCCATAGCAACCAAAAAGAATGATGCTGCTACTGTTTTAAAATTTCTGAAAAATAACATCTTTTCTAGATTTGGCATTCCTAGAGCAGTAGTTAGTGATAATGGCACTCATTTTTGTAATAAATTGCTACAAGGGTTATTCACCAAGTATGGTGTGACACATAAGACATCCACACCTTATCATCCCCAAAGTAATGGGCAAGCTGAAAATGCAAATAGAGAAATCAAGAAGGTGTTGGAACGAATAGTTAAACCATCTAGGAAGGATTGGAGTGCCAGATTAGATGATGCTTTGTGGGCATATAGAACTGCATTTAAAACCCCAATAGGCATGTCTCCTTACAGATTGGTTTATGGTAAGATGTGTCACCTACCGGTTGAGATTGAACATAAGTCTCTTTGGGCTGTAAAAGCATGTAACCTTGATTTTGATTCTGCTGGTATGGAAAGATTATTGCAATTGCAGGAACTTGAAGAGTTGAGACTCGAAGCATATGAAAATTCCAGGTTCTATAAGGAGAAGACAAAGATGATTCATGACAAGCAAATCCTAAGGAAGACTTTCAAGGTTGGAGATAAAGTGTTGCTGTATAAAGCACGATTCACATTTAAACCTGGGAAGTTGAGCACTAGATGGGAAGGACCATACTTGGTCACTAAAGTTCACAAATTTGGCATGATAGAGCTGCTAGATGAGAAGAGCAGTAAGACTTTCAAGGTCAATGGTCACCTGCTCAAAATCTACAAGGAGAATTTTGATCCACCATAATTTCAGGTTGTCCCCTTCCTTACACACTTTAGTCTGTGTTTATTTGATTATTATCATTCTTGAACTCCATTTTTGAGCAAGTGTGGGGGAGGGCATAACTAGTAGCAAGTGTAGGTTGTTTTTAGTTTGTTTTGAAGTGTTCTGTTGTTTCTTTCCATTCCTTCCCTTACCAATTTTCCTTGCTATCTTTTGTTCAAATTTGCATTGAGGGCAATGCAAGGATCAAGTGTGGGGGAGTGAATGTTGTGTTTTTGTGTGTTCTGTGTCTTTTGTAGAAGAACCTCAGTTTTCAAAAACTTTTTGAAGGTTTAAGCTTGCTTCAGGATTTCTAATGTTACATTTGTGACTGATTTGATTTAGAAATTAATATCTTGAAGTGAAATTTTCTAATGCATAGAGATTAAGCATGATGTGTTCTTTACCTGAGGTGAATGAATATGGAAGACAAGCCTAGTTGGAAGGATTCTTTGAGCCTTTATATTCATTTCTGGTGTGTGCATTCACTTAGTTCTTATACTCTCTAGAACTTGTCTTAGTTCTTAATCAAGACCACATGTAACATTAGTATTCTTGAACATGATTGAGGCATTCATTCAATTTAGCTACTTAGACCAAATGGCCAACCCCTGCATGATTTATCCCTTGTTACCCATTTGAGCCTTTTTAGCTGAATTTTTCCATTCATTTCACTCTCATTTATAAAACCTCTTTCCTACAAGGATGCATATTTCATTTCATTAATTCCTTTTAGAATTCACTAGCATTTTGATGGATTCAATTGATGGATTGATATGAGGAGATGCATACTTGAACTTAAAAGAAAAAAAAAAAAACAAAAAAAGAAAAGAAGAAACATGCGAATGTAAAAGAAAGAAAAAAAAAAAAAAAAAAAACAAAAAGAGAAAGAGAATAGAAAAGTTGAAAAGAAATAAAAAGGCAAGAAAAGAAAAGAAAGTGGGAATAAAAGCACCTTTATAGCTTTAGACTTCAAGATCAAGAAGTCAAATCCTCAATTGAATATTACTAATGCTATTGAATTCTACACATTGATTCACATATTATCTCTATCCTTCTATGCATTCTTGTGCATTTCTTCTCACCCTTACATTACAAGCCACAAAAGTCCTCTTGATTCTTGAGTACTTATGTATTTAAGTGGTGGAGAGGTAGAGCTATTACAAGCATATGGTAGAGCATTTGAATAAGTGAATTGAGTGAAAGAACCTTTGATACTTGTTAGTTGAGTGATACACTAATTCCCTTGTGTGGTCTTCTATATCTTATTCACTTGGATTAAATTACATATCATTGCTTGATTTCTTTGCATTAGAATGTTCCATGGATGGATGTTGGTTGAAGAATCATTGTTGGTTGCAGTTGTAACCTGAACTTTTGAGCTTGCTTATTCCTTTCTCGCATCCTTCTCTTTCACAATATGTTTAGACTTGATTTGCCCAGGAGTGCAAAAGCTAAGTGTGGGGGAGTTGATAAGTCTCATTATTTACATACATTTCTAGCCCTAAACACATACTTTTGCGATCTATATTTACATACTTTGGGCATAATTAGGTTCCATTGTGTATAAGAGTTGGTGAGAAGAATTATGAGGTTTTGCAAGTGTTTTTACATGTTTTTATATGATTTTATTTGTGTGTACTTTTGATCCCTGCTTTGGCATGAATTTCAGGAAGTTTCAGTAGCATTTTCGCCATTCTGTCTGAGGCGCCGCGGCGGATTGACGGAGGCGCCACGGCGGATTTCCAAGGTACTCTCGGTGAAAAGCGCCGCGGCGGATGGACTAAGGCGCCACGGCGGACGGAGGTTTTCATGAAGCTCAGGATCATTAATCAAAACGACGCCGTACAGGACAGGAGCCGCGGCGGATTGACGGAGGAGCCGCGGCGGATGACCGAAATTTCCAGATTTAAAAGCTGAAGTCGCGCGCTTCAACAGGAGGATCAGATTTCAGTTGCTCATTCTCCCTCCAACGCGATTTTCTTGCTCTCTCCGCCCTCTCTCATTTCTCTCTTCCATTTTCGTCCAATTCCATCAATTTCCACCGATCAACCATGGATCTTTCATCAATTCTTGCTGTTTCTACCCTAATCCAGAGTATGAGTAGCTGAATTTCCAAGTTCTTCTAGCAATGAAGCTGACCTGAGTTCATGGAGCTAAACAGGGAGTCATTTCAGATCTATTTTCTACCTTCTATTCTAAGAGTCATTTGTTTCAGTTGAACAATTGTGATTAGAATGAAGATTGAGTGATTAGATTTATGTTTCTTGGAATTTAGATCTGATTGAACATTCAGATGTGAGTTGTGTCCTTTAGTTCAGTTGAATAGAGGATTCTCTGTTGATTTGTAAATCTAATTCGTTTTACTTGGACTGTTGTTCTGTAAATCTGAATTTTGGTTGAATATATTGATGATTCACAGTTGTGGTCATTCTTAGAGAATTGCAACTTGCTTCTCAAGTGTTCTTGTCAATTGATTTTCCTTCTCATAGATCAAAATAATGAATCTAGTAAGATAGTTGTTTCTGATCTATGTTAAGAGAGATTTGAGCAGTAGCTGAATCTATCCATTTAATTGACACTAAGAGACTCCAAATTATAAGATTGAACAAGGAAGGTTGGATAAATTGCTAGGGGAACTACTATCTCTCATCTGAATCTCATTTGCAATTTACCTTTCATTAGATTTGTTTCTTGTTTTGATTTCTCTTTTTCTGAACTAAAGCTCTCATCTTGGTAATTTGATAATTAATAGTGAATTGTTAAGAATTGAAATACAACTTAAGGCTCCTTGTGAAGAATGACCTAGGTAGTGCCTCACTTGCTGCATTTTCCCTAGTAAAACTTTGATTACCTAGCGACAAGGTTATC